>NC_090302.1:2397500-2530000 GCF_039906515.1 Pseudorca crassidens | reverse complement strand
GGGGATGGCAGCCGGCTTCTCACCTCCCCGGAGCCTGGAGCCCCTGGGGACCCATTTCTCCAGAGACAGACCTCAGGGCCCCTGCAGGGTAGGGCCAGGCCCTGGGCTGCACGCAGTGGGGATGGAAGGGATCTGGGTCCAATTGCTTTGAAGAGACCCTAGTCCAACTTCCTGTTCACGTCCACGCACATACTCTCTCTCACACTCACACACACATGCACACTCACACACATGCGTGCACGCACACGTACACACTCGGCCCACCGCCCCCTGCAGAGGGACCTGGGGTTGCCCTAGGCTCGGCCTTTGCAGATTGGAGGGGACTGGACAGAGGCTGGCAAGCTGTCTCCCCTCTCCCAGCCCTGAGCTAAGGCGCCGGCCCTCCCCCATCCACTCTGCACCTCCGGTGTTGGCTGAGATCCCCCGTCTGCTGTGTTCCGTGGGTTACCCTTTTCTCTTCCCTCCCTCCGCCCTTCCATCTTTGCTGCTATCTTATGGGGTTTCAGTGGGGTGGTTTGTCCACTGTGTGACGCAGAGGCCCCAGGTCCACCCTGTCCTCAGGGTCCTACAACGAGGAGGTGGCACCGTGGGCCCAGCTTGGGTCTGTGACCCTGACCCCGAGGCCTCTGTGCTCCACCTTGCAGAACATGCCCAACGTCCGCGACCACGACGCCTCCATCTACCTCCGCCTCCAAGGGGACGCCTTGTCCGTGGGCGGCTACGAGACCAACCCCATCTTCTGGGAGGAGGTGAGACACCAGGGCTCGAGGGAGGGGTTGGGGCTGCATCTCAGCGTGGAGGAGCCTTCTTCCGGAGACTGTCCCCCCGGAGCTCCCCTGACCCTGGGGGCTTACCTGAGGAGTGGCAGGTCCCCCATCCCACAAGGTCAAGGTCAAACCCATTTTTTCCAACCCCTGAAGAACCTGGCACACAGGCAGATCCAGACTCAGGGCAGGTGGAGGGCTTGCCTCAAAACATCAATCATCAGAGGCTGCAAAGTGTGAAATAATGACTTTAGAAGATTATGAAAGCATTGAAGCCCTCTGTCCATCAACAAACAATCCCATGCCCTCCCCCACCCCCCGTGGTTGCGGCTGTATCTCCCTCCAGCCTGGGCTGCTCTGCCGGCAGCTCCTGGGGTTCATGCAGGGCCAGCGGCCCCCTCAGCACCCCCCAGCCCCCTCGAGCATGTACGGACCACCCCAGCTCCCGTACTCATGCATTTAGTCTACAAATTGAACAACAAAATGAGTCCTTTCAGCCAGATACTGTTTAACTTTGGGGAGAAAGAGGGAGACCAAAATAAGAGTCCCTGTCCCCAGAGGCCTCTATTCTGGTGGGGAGACACACAGTAAGTAAGCAAAGAAGTAATGCGATTTGGGATGGTGGTCTGTGCCCCGAGTGAAGCTAGCAGGTTGAGGATGAGCCTAGCGAGACTGGCGTGGAAGGATGTCCTTCGGACGGTGGCCGGGCAGGGCTCCCTGAGGAGCTGACGTCAGCAGAGAGCCCTGCAGACAGAAGGCGGGGGAGGAGCTGCCCCAGGTGGAGGTGAAGGCCCTGAGGTCAGATCAGGCTTGCTTTTCCCGAAGACCCGAAGGAAGGTCAGCGTGGCTGTGGGTTGGTGGCAGACGTGGGCAGGGTCCGCTCACGTAGGGCCGATCTGACTTAGGTGAATGGGGTGAAGGAGAGCGGGAGGCAGGGAGACCGGGCAGAGCAGGCGGGCCTGGGGCGGGGCGGGAAGGGGGCGCAGACGGGCCGCTGAGGGGTTGGGGGAGGGGAGACACACTGCGGGACCAGCCCAGCGCTGTCACCACCTAATGGAGGGGCTGGCCAGGCCCTGCCTGGCTCTCACTCCCGTGGGGCGCTGTCACAGGGCAGTTCCCTGCCCGCCTCCCCAGGTGTCGGACAAGTTTGCCTTTGGCCTCTTCGACCTGGACTGGGGTGTGTTCACCCAGCACATTGAAGGTGCCGTCAACCGGGTCCCCGTGCTGGAGAAAACGGGGATTAAGTCCACAGTCTGCGGCCCAGGTGAGTGGGGGGTCTGGAGCCGGCGGGAGGGCTGCCCCCTGAGGCTGGCCTGTGCCGGGCGCGCGCCGGCCGTCCCTCCGTCCTGGGCCTCGGGTGCCGCGCTCGCTCTTCTCTGCAGGCAAAGGACGTGAGCTCGGTGAGGGCAGAAGTCCGCCCACGGGCACGCGGCGGCACGCGGCTTCCTCCCGTCCACGCCCGCGTGAGTCCCTCCTGAGGTCCCGCCGGGCTCAATCCCTGCTTGACTTTTCCCTGGAACTTGGTGTTTTCATCCGTAAGGTGGGATGAGCGCCCTCCCAGCGCCTGGTGAGGCTGAGCATGGAGAGCAGGGCCAAGCTCCTCCCTGATGCCGTCCTCACAGGCCTGCAGACCCCCATTCCAGGTCAGCCTCGCCCCCTTTGCCCTCTGCCCTCGGCAGGCAGGCCAGCAGGGCCACACGCCCACACAGCATGGAAAGGCCCAAGCCGGTGCCTCCCCTCTGGCCCCCGGGAAAGCTGAGCTGCAGGAAGCTGGAGGGAAAGGGGGAGAACAGAGTGGCTCAGCTTCCAGTGCCCGCCTTGGGTATGCACGGTGCAGCCCCTGACCCTGCCCGGCTGGTCGGTGCCCACGGGGATCGAACACCAGGCGAGGTGGACTCGGACCCCCAGCACTGACACGTTTGGCCAAGGCCACTAGTTTATTGTTTAGGGCCTTCCGGCCAGGCTAGACTTTGGACATTCAAACTGATGTGACTTGTCCCAGCACGGGTCACTCACAGCTCAGCACGGAGAGATGACCGCTCGACGACGGAGCCTGAGAGAGGGCAATCCTGGGGTTGCCCAGGGAGCTCAGGGACCCCAGGGTGGGGGAGGCCCAGGCACGCTGAGCGTCTCAAAGGTTGTGTGCAGATGGAGAAGGTTCTAGAATAAGATTCAAGCCCGGGACAACGTCAGCGGGGACGTGGTGTGGGGGAGCTCGCACAGCATCCGCCCAGCTCCTTCTGACGGCTGAGCGCCTGCCTCGTGCCCGGGCACGTGGGGAGCGCAGCGGGGGAGCCTGTGTGGGAGGCTGGGCGGAGCTCCCGAAGCTGGAACCCAAGGCGGGTGGGCTCGGGACAGGGGGGCAGCACGTTCCCGTGTGACGGCACTGGGGTGCAGGGGTGAGGCTGCTGGCCTGGGGTCCTGGCAGACAGTGGCCTCTGGGCGTAGAGGGGCCCAAGCTGGCCCTGGGGCCCAGACGTTTCAGCTGCGGGGCTGAGGGCAGGAGGTACAGGGGTGGTGGGAGCAGGGTGGGCCACCCAGAGGGTGCCGTGGGGGGCTGCGGGGCCAGGGTTCCGGGCGGGCGAGACACGCCACCCCAGGCTGGTTCCAGCAGAAACACGTGGGCATACCCCCTCCTTCCTGCACGGATGGGATCGCTTTAATCCTCAAGAAAGGCGAGAAACGGGTAGGATGTGCCTACTTAGGGGTGGAGAGAGGTTCCGAAAGGTACAGTTGCCCAAAGAGGAAACTTTGTGTCTGAGGCGCTGAGTTCCTTGAGCCTCGGTGTCCGCATCTGTGAAATGGGTGACAGGCGGAGTGAGGCGAGGAAGCCACACGTTAGGTTGCAGGGCAAGGCCCAGGCCGGCCGTCAAAGCCTTTCCTACAGGCCGAGCAGGGCGTGAGGGGCAGGCCAGGCCCGGGGAGGGGAGGGGTCCCGACACCAGCCTGCGGACTGACGGGGAGTCCAGGCTTTCTGGTTCCGGCACACACGGTGTCTGCACAGCCGCCAGCCCCGACTGCTTTAATCTGTTCAGCTCATGAAAGAGCCTTTGGTGAGAGGACAGCTTTCTGGGGAGAGGCAGCTGGGGTCCCCCGGCCAGCCCCAGGGTCTTGGGGCCCAGGGTGCGGTGTGAGAGCCGAGGGCTCACTGCCCCGGCAGCTTCCCGGGGCTGCGTGGGGCTGGCAGTGAGAAACCCAGGCCCAAAGCAATCCCAGGGGCACGGGAGCATTCTCGCTTTAATTGGACTGGGGGTCACGGCCCCCAGGAAGCCCTACGGGGGGGAGATGCATGTGGAGTCTGGTTTCCCAGCTGCGAGGGAGGTTCCGTGGGGACATCAGCACTTCTCACCAGGGAGGACAGGCCGGTCAACGACCCTCGGCCTCCGGAGCAGAACAGGGAAATCCCAGGCCCCCTTGACTTCGGGGAAGCTGGGGGCGGGGAGACCTCTCGTTCCAAGGTCGGGAGGTCAGAGCCAAGGTGGGGGCCCCTGTCCCATGCATCCTGCATCCTCTCGAGTCATTTGTTAAACATCCAGGCGACCTTGACCCCCAAACTTCCCTCCTGCTGGCTTTCTGTAAGGCTGCTCAGAACGTTTGGAAACATTTACAACACTCCCGAAGTGCTCACCGGGTCATCCCCGAACATAACTGCATCCTCCCATCACTGTCGCGGGAGCCGCCCCCTGCACCCCGCCCCCCGCCCCCCGCTTGCCCCCCCCCGCCCCCCACCCCGTCCCCAGCTTGCCCCTTGCAGCCCGGCCTCCGCACAGTCCCCAGAGAGGCCCCTGACGCTTCCTCACAGGGCTGTCGCCCCTCCTGACGCCTCCCCCGGAGGCTCACCAGTGTCACCGTGGCCTCCAGGGACTCACCCTAGGCCCCGCCCTCCTCTCCGCCCCGCTTCTTCCACCCTCCCTGTGGCTGTCTGGGAGGCTCCCCAGCTTCCCAGGGCTGGTGGCCTCCTTCAGCTCAGACGCTGAAGATCGGAGACCGGGGTCGCCGGTCACCAGCAGGGAGAAAGACAGCGCTTGTGACCAGTGCACACGGCGGCTGAGGGCCCGGCTGGGAGCCGGGCAGCCCTGACCGGCGGCCCCAGCTCCTTGCTGTGCAGCGTCCTCCTCTGTGACCCGGGGTTATGATGGCGCCAGGGGGCGGTTAGGAGCGGCCAGCCCTCTGGGCACTCCAGGCCCAGAGTCCCCCTGTGTTTTCTCCCCAGGCATTCCCTGTTCCCCTTATTTACCCATTTACTCTCTGTCCCTCTCACTCTCCGGTCGGCTCCCCGAGGGGTGGGGCTTGTCTTGTTCGGAGCCACCTCCCGTGGCTGAGTTCTGGGCACAAACAGGTGGGCTGCAAATGTTTGCAGACCGACTAACTCACAGCCCCGTGAAGTAAATACCCTGATCCGGATTTTACAGATGAGGAAATCAAGGCGGCTCTGAGCCAAGGTCACACGCTGGGAAGGGGTAAAGCAGGGTTTGAACCCAGGACTGTGGCTGCAAAGTCCAGCTCTTCATCATTATGCCCTCCAATCCTGGCCTCTGCTCTCGGCACGCTGGCAGCAGACAGAAGCGAGAGACTTGGTCTCCTCTCCCAAAGAACTTACGATCCTTCATTCACTCAGTGAACATTTATCAAGCACCTACTGTTTGCTGGGCCCTGTGCTAGGCCTCGAGACACCGCACACAGTGAGCAAAGCCCAGCCCCTGCCCTCAAGGTACTCGTGGTCCAGTGGGCAAGAGTGCCCTGCAGTGACACAGCAGGAAGATGGTACAGTGACCGGGAGCCCCGTGCAGTGATGGGGGCTCAGGGAGCGGCCCCTCACCAGCAGGAGAATGGTGATAGTCATGAGACACACCAGGACCCCCCCAAGGCAGAACCCAGTTCAGGTCGTAAATGCTGAGGAACTCAGGGGAATGTGGCAGGAGCAATCACGGAGGCTTCCTGGAGGAAGCAGCGTTGAGCTGGGTCTTGAGGATAGGGAGGGTCTGGATGAAGGAGGCACCTACACACCCCCACCTCAATTACTGCCCTCTTGGGAGACACCACCCAGGAGCATGTGGCCGGGAGGGAGCTTCAGGCCTACCCCTCCCTTTCAGAGTCATTCACACCGGACCACAAGCCCCTGATGGGGGAGGCACCCGAGCTCCGTGGGTTCTTCCTGGGCTGCGGCTTCAACAGTGCAGGTAAGCGTGGGCAGCAGTGCGTCCCCGACTCCCTGGCATCCCTGCAAGTGAAGACAGCCAACTGGGCCTCTCCTTCAGTTCTCAGAGCCCCACCCCCCACCCCGGGTTGGGGTGCTGGGCCTGGCAGCACTGCAGCCCTGACAGGGGTGGAGATGGGACAAGCCTGCCGGGAGGGGGTGAGGTCCCGTTAGGAGGTGTGTGGCACCCCAGGTGTGAGATCCAGGGCTTAGGGGCTGATGCTGCCCATAGAGGTGGGAGGGGCATGGAACTGAGGTGCAGGGCCCTGGGGGTGGATCGCAGACCTGCGGCTCTGCTCCTGCCAGGAATGATGCTGGGAGGTGGCTGTGGGCAGGAGCTGGCCCACTGGATCATCCACGGGCGCCCGGAGAAGGACATGCACAGCTACGACATCAGGCAAGGGCCCGCTGGGACCCGCGGGCAGGAGGCGGCTGCCCTAGGATGGGGTGGGGTGGGGTGGGGTAAATATCCAGGGCTATTTAGAAAGGAGCCTTCCCTGAAATCCAGAGGGCTTCTTGGAAGAGGTGGCAGTAAGGGAAGAAAGGGAAGAAGCCTGCCAGCGGGGGCGGTGCTGCAGGGTGCCTGGGTTTGGCAGATCCACGGCCCTCTACAGTTTCCAGGACCTCTTGTCCCAGTGTCCTGCCTGACCCGCCTGACAGCTCTGGGCTCAGCAGTGGGATCTTATCATCCCACTTTGCAGATCGGGAGACTGAGGCCCGGGGAGCAGGAGGGACTGCACAGGCTGCCCAGGAAATGGGGCTGAATTGGTGGTCCTTGTTAGGACATGTGCAGGTCTGGGAGACAGGCAGCCCTGAGCGCCATGTCAGCTGCATCCATCCGTCACTCACAGGGTGTCTGGAATCAGTCAGACCCTGTGCCGAGCACTTTCCTCTCTGTAACCTGGGGTGTGATGTATACGCTGTAAACGTCGCCGGCAGCAGTGAGCGTGTTTGTGTAGGTAAAACGCTCGGCATCAGGTCTGCACACGGAAACACTAAACAAAGCTGAGCTGAGCCCAGGGGGCACTGATATCAGAGTTGGGAGGCGTCCCACTGACCTCTATGAGTCGGGACAGGGATGCGGGTGCCCCCAGGCAGGGTCCGGAGGGTGGCAATCGGTGGGGCTGGGGTCTGGCCCCCAGGTGGCAGTTCTGCGCCCCAAGCCCTGCAGGTGGCAGTCGAGGCAGCGGCTTCGAGGGGCCTCTGTGGGTGTTCGGCCCGCTCCGCTCTGACTGGGGAGATCCCATCTGCCCAGCAGGGCTGGAGGTGGGGGCTGGAGGTGGCAGGGCTGGAGGTGCTGCTGGTTCAGCTCAGCGCACCCTAGCTCCTCTGCTCACCTCGTCCCTGCCTGGCCCACTGGGGACCTCGCGTCCACTGGGGGGGATGTCTGGCCCCCACAGAGACAGACAGACATACCCTGAGGTCCCCCCAACACTGCCGCCCCCTCCATGGCGCCTGGCACAGCGTGGTCTGCTCTGGCGCCACCTTGGAGTCTGTCTGGGTCTGTGCCCACGTGCTCTCCCAAGAGAGGAATGTTCCAGAAATGATAAAGCTGCACGGGGCCTCAGGGATGGGCCAGTCCAAGCCCCTCCCACTACAAACAGCGAAACAGGCGCCGTCGCAAGAGGCATCGTGTCTGAAGTCACTCCGCGTGCGAGCCAGTGGGCAGGGACCCAGCGCCAGCCCTGCAGGGCTGTCTGCCGTCCGGCTTCCCTCGCGGGGTGAGGCCTCAGCACTGGAATCGGACGGACCAGGGCGTATCCTCGGCCTCGCCGAGCGGCCTCTCACCTCCAGGGCTGGTGGAGGCCCCTGGCACGGGTCTGAGCCTCCCTCCTCAGCCGCCTCTTCTCACAAGCTGTGACATTAGAGGCAGCGTCTTGTGGGCGGGTTTGTGGGTGGAAGGCAGAGCTCCTGCCTCTGCCCCGGCCCCTTGCGTCACAGGTTGGAAGGCAGAGGGCCCAGGGAGGGAGCCCCTGAGTGCTGGGGCCCAGTGGGTAGGGGTCGGGGCTGTGATCTGGGCCACCCGCCTTTCTGGCCCGGGCAATGCACCCAGGAGATGATCGGCTCATGGCATCGGGCCTGAGCGGTCACTGATGTGGGGCGTCCGTGTCCACCCAGCACCCACCCCCCCGCCCCCATCCCCACTCACATGCCACCACCGGACCAGCTGTGGCACTGGCACCCGGGGCCTCTCAGCACTGATGGGATGTTCTGCTTCCCTGGCCTGAGCGGGGCATGGAGACCCAGGCACCACAAGAGAGGCAGAGCCAGGAAACGAGGGCACTGTGTCAGGGAGTCACCAAAAAACCCGGACGAGGGAGCGCCAGCCTTGTTCCCCTGCTTAGACACTCAGGAGGTCAGAGCAGAGTTCTGACCCATGTCACCTCCTCGTCTTACACGCTGGAGGACGGGCTCGGGGAGAGGTGCCTGAGGAGGCGATCGGGGCCCAGGGCCGGGTCCAGGGCGTGTTTGGACCCTGGCCTGCATGTGAGGCTCCCGGGGCTGGCCTGGCACCAGGTGCCCTTCAGGCCACAGCAGCTGCCTCACGGATGGTGGCAGAGGCACCCCCTTTGGACACCCAAACAGGTTCTCAGCTGTCCCGGCCCCCCACCAATTAGCCAGTTCTTCCTCCTCCCTGACCTTGGTTTCCCCATCTGTGAAATGGGAACAGTGATCCACCCTCTCAGTGGAGTGCATTTGAGGCTCATGGTAGGGATGCGTCGCCTCCCCCAGGGCCTGGCATAGGTGGGGCCCAGAGCACGGGCCGTTGTTTTTAAAGAAAGCTCTTGGGGTCCTGGCAACCAGGGAAGGAGAAGTCGCTCTTTGTTATGTCAGGAGGGTGGCTGGACGCCGGACCCCGGCTGCAGGCCCCTCTGCCCGCTTGTATGCAGGTGGAAAACGGTCCTTGTGGACCACGGGGAGTGGTCCTTCCGCTGCTGACCCCTGTCGTGCTTGGGCTGAGCTGAGTGCCCCCGCCCCTGACACCCACAGGTGTGCACAGGGGCGAGCAGAGGGGCTGGTGGGGGCCTGTCTAGAGGGGCCGGATGTGCCTGTGCAGGGATCACCCAGCCCTGCCTCAGGCCCATCCCCCTCCCTGGTCCCTGCCACCCAGGGGGTCTGAGAGGACAACTGAGGCTCCACCTCCCCCCTTGAGAGCCCCCCAGGAGCCCCACTCTCAGCGAGGCTGGGTGGGTGACCACGTCCCATCCCAGGAGCCACTGGGCTCCTGCTGCCAAGGGGGGTGAGTCTCCTGGCCTCCTCCCGCCCCGGCTCAGCCCCTCGCCAGCCTGCTCCTGCAGCCCCACGTGCTGCCGCTGGGACCCCTCCCCAGGCCCCTGGCGGTTCTTCATGGCCCCCCTTCTTTCTGGAAGCTCCTGGCTCAGTGCAGCAGGTTCCTGTCGCGTGGAATGAGTCAAACCAGGAGCCCCACACCTGAGGCCGCTCTGAGGACTGCACGAGGGGTTCTTGCAGGTGGCCCTCAGCCCTGGGCCTGCCCTGGAAAAGGGCTCCTTGCACGACGGCAGTCACTACGAATAGTATCTGTCGTGCTAATTCCCACATCGGCAGCACCTGCCCCTGCCCAGGTCAGAGCAGCTGAGGAGCCCTGCCGAGGCTCAGGCCGGCCCCTGAGGACAGCAGCACCGATGGGGACACAGCCGGGGGGAGGGGGCCCCACAGGACACGTGAGATGCCAACAGGCGGGGAGTGGAGGAGTGGGCAGGCGGGGGCCGCAGTGAGCTGGGCGCCTGAGAGTGGGCTGTTCCTGGGAGGGGCTGCAGGGCGCAGCGTGTAACGCAGCCCAGCAACTGTGGCCACGCTGGGGACCAGGCGGCAGGGCTGCTGGTTGGCCCTGGCCATCCTCCCTCCGTGAAGGCTGGGGGAGGGGCCTCTCAGCAGGAGATCGCGTGGGATCCGCGGGCGGAGTTGGACACCACCATGGGTGGAGTGGCTGCACCTGGTGTCCCCCCAGCTGCCAGGGGACACACGTGCAGGGATCGCGGCCACACCATCCCTGGGAGCAGTGCCCCCAGCACAGCTGGGACTTCTCCCACTCCTCTGCGCCTCCTGGGGGTCTGACCTGAGAGGCCGTCACCTTCACGCCTTGCCTCCGCTGAGGGGCACCGAGGGGAAAGGGGTGCTCCATCACATCTGCTGACCCTAAACTCCGAAGATCCCTCACGTGAGCTTTCACGAGATCATCGGGGCCTGTCCGGCCCGGGGCCCAGGTCGGGGGCAAGGAGCATGGCTCACCCCACGCACTTCCCCAGCCTGAGGCCCTGAGCCTGCGGTGTCCACTCCCTGTGCCCGTCAGCTGTAGGGGGCTGCAGGCGAGGACGCTGAGCTCCCCGAGATTTGCGGGCTGCCCAAGGCCCCTCGGTGGGAGAACGGAGAGCCAGGAGCCCCCCTGAGGCCTGAGCCATAGGGAGGACTCCCGTGGAGGGGACAAGGGTCCCCAAGGCAGTGACGGGCCACTCCATCCACGACAGGCGCTTCCATCACTCGCTCACGGACCACGGCCGCTGGATTCGAGAGCGCAGCCACGAGTCCTACTCCAAGAATTACTCGGTCGTCTTCCCCCACGACGAGCCCCTGGCTGGACGCAACATGAGGACGGACCCCCTGCACGAGGTGCCACCCCCCCCCCCTGCAGTGCCTGCTCTGTGCCGGCTGCCGGCGCTCTCTGGGAGCCCCAGGTGTGGGGTGACAGAGTGCATGCAGCGCCCCCCCGCCCCCAGCTGCAGGGCAGGTGTTGGCTCCTTCGCTCCCTGGGCACTTACCGAGGGAATGTGCCTGGAGCACAGTGGGGGGTCGTGAGGGCCAGGTGCACCGGCAGGTGTGTGCAGTCGCCCATCAGGAGGGCAGGACCAGGCAGTGGCGTGCTAAGAAGACGTGCTCCTGCTTGTGGGGCCTGCTTGGGATGTCTTTCCTCCCCGGCAAGCTTCTACTTATATGATGAAACCCATCGTCAGGTGCCCTTTCCTGGGGCCTACCCCTGGGCACTCTCCCAGGCCCCTGACAACCCAGGTGCCTTCCCTGTGCTCCCATTACCCCCCCCAACCCCAAGTCCATCTCCATCCCCCCTTCCTTGCCCCCACGTCTACGAGGACCCTGGCAACGGGGGCTGGGCCCCAGTCACTCTGAGCGCAGAGCCTGACTCTGGGTAGGTGTTCAGGGAATGTTTGTTGACTGGATGGCTGAGGCGGGAGGCAGGTGGGCAGGGCGCAGTGAGCAGGTAACATTTAAGCAGAAGAAGCCTCCTTCATCTGGGGCTCCAGCGCCTGGACCCCAGAGGGAGCTGGTGCCCACGGCACCTCCCCAGGACAGAGACATCCTTGGCTCCCGGGCTGCCCTGTCCTCCAGCCTGGCCTAGAGGGCCAGCTGGGAATCTTGGGCCCCACGTGGGCTCGGGTTCCCCCAGCCTGTCCCCGGGCCTGCACCGTCCCCGCAGCGCAGCAGTCTCCCAAGGAGCGCAGGGCTTGCTCGATGACTCTCGGGTGGAGGATGGGCTCAGGCACGTTGCTCACATGTGCACAGTTCTGCCTGGAGGGGGCTTGGCGGGTGCAGCAGCCCTGCCCCCGGGGAGGAATCTGCCTTCACCCACACTTCACTTCCTCGTCAGCACCCTCCTGGTGACACTTCCCAGCTGTTGACGGTTGGCGTGTGTTTTGTTAAACAGAGGAGCCTGCTCTCCATTTTCCCTCCCAGGAAGGGTGATGCGTCTCTGGTGGAGGTGTCCCCACGCTCACTGGAGGGGAGTGGGTTTTGTGTCCTTGGTTGCCACCCCCTTGGACGTCCAGGGAGGAAGCATCCGGGGGTCACCAGTTGGCATGTGACCTGGAGCGCCCTCCTCCTCGAGGTGGTGGCCCACGGGGAGGGGGAGACTCAGGCCGTCTTGGCCTCTGGCGCCCATCGGTCCTGGCACTTGAACGCCCGGCCACGCTCAGCTTCCGAAGCCCACTCCTCCTGGGCGCTGGGCTGGGTTGGCCCCAGGCACAGGACCCTTCCAAACCTTAGAGCGGAGATTCTTTTTTCCCCCCAGGCTAAATTTATTTTCAAAGAAATCTGCCACCACATTACTTTACTGTGTCTGCTGTAATTTCTTATTGTGGTAAAGTGCACACGGCGTACAGCTTGCCATTTGAACCACTCTAAAGTGTACAACGCAGGGGGTTAAGTACACTCACGGAGCTGTGTAACCATCACCGCTATCCAGTTCCAGAATGTTTTCGTCACTGCGAGAGGAAACCTCGTACCCATTAAGCAACAACTCCCCATGTCGCCCCCACCCCCCAGCCTAGAAAAGCTACCGATCTATACTTTCTGTCTCTCTGGATGTGCCTGTTCTGGTCTTTTCGCATAAATGGGATCGTACCCTGTGTGGCCCTTGGCGGCCGGGCTGCTTTTCCTTACCTGGCCTCTGAGGTTCATCTACAATATAACAGGTGTCAGAATGTTCTTCCTTTGTCAGGCTGAATAACATCGCATCGTATGGGTGGACCACACTGGCCATCCATTCGTCCGTTGATGGGCGCCTGGGCTGTCCCCACCTCTGGGTGGCTGTGAACGCAGGTGTGCACGGGCTTGTTTGCGTCCCTGGTGTCATTTCTTCTGGGTGTACGCTTAGCTGTGGCATCGCTGGGTCACTGGGTGTCCCAGACCGCTCGGGCTGCCGTAACAGACATCCCAGGCTGGGGGGCTCGAATTCATCTCTCACAGTCCTGGAGGCTGGGCGGTCAGGATCCAGGTGTCCGCTGACCGGTTCCTGGTGAGGGCGGCCGCCTTCCCGCTGTATCTGCTCCTGGCAGAGGGACAGCCCTGGTGGCTTCTCCTCTCCTCATAAGGCTTCGGACCCCACCCTTAGGGCCTCATTTCACCCTAATCCCTTCCTCACAGGCCCCGTCTCCAAATACAGTCACACTGGGGGTTAGGGCTTCAGCATAGGAATTTGGGGGTGCTGTTCGGTCCATAAGAGAAGGTAATTCTGCAGATGGGGGATTCTTGAGGTGGGCAGTGTGGGTGCTGGGAGGGCCGCACAGTTGGAGTCAGAGCCTGGGCTTGGGTCCTGGTTCCGAGTACTGGGACCTCTTTGCCCACTGCCTGCTGCGGTGCCGGGTGGTGGATTCTCCCCTCCCTGCCCTCCTCTGCGCGTCTGGCCAGGCCTGAGTGGGCCTCTTCTCCCTCCACAACCAGGAACTCCTCGCACGAGGCTGCGTGTTCCAGGAGCGGCACGGCTGGGAGAGGCCGGGATGGTTCAGTCCCCACGGCGCGGCTCCGGTGAGTGGCTCCCCGGCACCCAGCGGCCATGCCCCCAGCCCGGCCTGCGCCCGGCCCCTGCCCACCGTCCCGCCCACGTCCTCCCCACCGGAGGTGGCTGTGTGTCTCCCTGTCCTTAGTGCTGTGGGGCGGGTGCGTCACCTGGCCTTTGGAGAAGCCGAGCCCCGGCCGGGCCACCTGAGGTCGTGGGATGTCCCCACAGGCATCCCTCACCGCCCACGGTGCCCGGCCTTCCACGGCCCAAATGGGCCAGGGGCCAGGAGAGCTGGTGTTCCACAGAGGGGAGGCTGCACACGAGGCTCCCAGGTTTACGGGAGGAATCAGAGCGTCTTCTCGTAATTTGGTTCATATATCTTTGGCAACGGCAACTGTGAATGTTAGTAGGAGGATTTAGCCAAAATTATGCATTCTGTGTGTTAGCTCGTAAGTTGGTACTTCACAGCGTCCTGGCCTCTGGGTGCCCTCCTGGGGGCTGCCCAGCCCCCACCCAGTGCCTCTCAGGGACCCGGGTCCTCAGAGAAGAGTCAAAACCGTCCTGCTTGTGAGCCCCTCGGCCTGGGGTCTCTGGAGCAGGTGATGTGATCTGAGGGGGATAGTATTTGATCCAGATTTGCACAAATTAAAACCCCTTTCCCGTTGCTATGTTTCACCAGTCCCCTTCCAGTGCGACCCATCTCCCATCTCCGTAGCAGCTATGTGCCAAGGCACGTTCCAGGGCATGTTAGGTGAGGTGGATGGAGCCAGAGTTCCTGATGGCTTCTGCCTCTGCTTCTCTGGGGTCAGCAGAGAGGAGGGGCCTAGGGAGACCTCTCCTTGAGCAGGTCTCTGCAGAGCCCACTGCAGCCAGCCTGGTCCGCCCTGGAAACCCCTCTCCCCGGAATCCGCGGGCAAGGCGATGAGACCAGAGCAGGAATCGGTGACATACCCCTGGTCCCGAGATGGGCAGGCTGTGCAGTCCCCACCCGGGAGCCATCCTGGGAGTCCAGGGCACTGGGTGACGAGACGTCCCCAAACCCCTGACCCCTGGCCAGGCTACGGCGGGCTGGGATGTTAGGAGGGAGGGCTGGGGGAGGAGGAGGGGCCCCATCCGCAGGAACAGGACCAGGTGCGGGTGTTGGGTCCTGGGCCTCCCTGAGAGCGGCTGACCGAGTGCAGGAGAAGCCAAGGCAAGTGGTGGCTGAGGGGCCAGCCTCTGGGGCCCATGCCGGGCGCTCAGGACTCGCCTGTGACCTGAGGCAAGTTCCAGTCTCTCGGCGCCTCGGTTTCCTCATCTGTAGAGAGGGTCTCCCTTCCCGGAAGCGCGAGGCCCTTTGCGCAGGGCTTGGCCCCGAGCAGGACCTGGTCCCGGATCA
Source organism: Pseudorca crassidens (assembly GCF_039906515.1). Classification (NCBI taxonomy): domain Eukaryota; kingdom Metazoa; phylum Chordata; class Mammalia; order Artiodactyla; family Delphinidae; genus Pseudorca; species Pseudorca crassidens. The sequence goes on along the minus strand of NC_090302.1, from coordinate 2,515,412 downwards.
CCAGGGCAACAGCACCTGGAGCCACCGCTGCGGCCACCCCAGCCCCGACTCCCCCTCCCTCTCCTTCCGCAGGCTGATCCCTGGGCCTTATCCCAGCGCCTTGGCGCTGAGTCGGAAGCCCTGGCGTGGCCCCCGAGGTCCCAGTCAACCCGCCTGTTTCCCGTTCAGCCCCGTCCCTCGCCGCCCTCCCTACCCGAGCACACCCCGTTCCTTCTCCACCCTCCGGGGCCCCAGCGCTCCCACCGCCATGGAGATTGTGGTGTCGCCTGTGCAACGTGGAGGGCATGCCTGAGCCCCGCCTCCACCCCGGCCTCGCCCACAGCGCGTTGCCCCTCGAGAGCGGGGCTCGGAGAGGGCCGGACCAGCTCTGCCCTGTGGACCTTTGTTTCCGCAGGACCCGGCTCAGGGCTGGCCAGGCCGCGGGCACCGGGCCACGCTGTGCGTGGAGGGGGGAGGAGGGGGCGGGACCGGTGACGACCCCTCTTCTGCCCCAGGTGCTCCCTTACGACTACTACGGGGCCTACAGGCAGCGGGCGCACGAGGACTACCTCTACGGCAGGCTGCTGGGCCAGGAGTACACCTTCGACTTCCCGCCCCACCACGACGTGGTAGGACGCCCCATCCCTGATGGGACAGAAAGGCGGGCGTCCCCGTGGGCTGGCCCTCTCTGCCGGCTATCCCCACCCCCGTTTTTGGCCGACTCAGTTTCGTGGAGGAATCGGTGATGTTCTCTGCCCTCCCCTCCCGTCTGTACCAAGACTTTGGCAGCGGTGAGGTCTGCTCAAGGAGTGGGGCTGGAGCCAGGCCTGGGTCTGGCTGTGTGGCCTCGGGCCAGGGCTTCACCTCTCTGAGCCTCTCGGAGCTGCTCCGATTCTCAGGTCGCTCCTGGCGGCTCCTGGCCCCTTCATTCCCTTCCCGACCCGACTCCTCATTTCTGTTGGGGTTGAGGTGAGTCCCTCTGAGTCTGCGTCACACAGGGAAGTTCTCACAGGCAGCTTCTGCAGAAGAGACGATGCCAGCTTCCCCTCCGAGCCGCCCAGCTGTTTTGTTACCCAGCAGAACGTGCTGTGTCCCCGTGCACGTGGCCGACTGGGGAGGGAGCGAAGTCCCTTCGGTATCTGTTTGAGAGGGGGCCAAGGCCTCAGCCTGGGGGTCCCCAGGGATGGGTGGCCTGGGAAGCTTCCTGGGCGTGGGACCCCTGCAGTCACGTGGGGCCCCCTGCTTAGAAGCAAAGCTCTGCTGTTGCTGCCTGGAAGCTCTTAATACATTCTGAACAGGCCCGCATCTTTATCGTGACTAGTTCTGCACCCGGTCCTGAAGGGGAGGAAGCAGGCTTTCCTCCGAAGTTTGCTCTAGTAAAGGCATTGGAGGAGGCGGCTTCTGAAATGGAAGGGGAGGCATGTGCGTCTGAAAGCCCAGGAGTCCCTGGGGGCTGCCTCTCCGGGGAGCAAACGGGGACCCGTCTGGCACCTCCGCACGGTGGCTTCCAAGGCCTGCAGGATGTTCAGGCCCTTGAGGATGTGGGCGCTGGGAGGGGATGCCAACTTGGCTTCACGGCTGCATCCCACCCGCGCAAAGGCACCTCGACAGTCCCAGAGCATGAAACAGGCACTTGTGCTCAGCCTTGGCAACTTCCCCAGCCTGGCTAGACGAGAGTCAGCCCGGGAAGCTGTTCTGGGCTTTGATCTGCAGCCCCAGCAGTGTAAGCGAAGGTACCACATGGCTGATGGGTGAAGGGAGCTCCATAAAGAGTAGTGGTGCCTGGAGCTGTGCAGGAGCTGTGCAGACCCCTTGGGGTGCCGTGTAACAACCAGCTGTCCCAGGGGGAAGCCTGATCCCCGGCGCTGGCCAGTTTCCCCTGTATAAATGCCCTCACCGTCCGCTCCCTCCCACCCACCCACGTGGCATCACTGAACGCAGAGCGGGGAGAGATGCGCACAGTGGCTTCTCGGGGTCGGGGCACTACTAGACAGACCCAGGTGATGAACAGCTCATCGTTTCCACCTGTGTAAACTTGAGTGGCCCACGTACTGCCCCTGGGCCTCAGAGGGCACCCGGCCGTGAGGCTGCTAATCACAGTTGCTCCCAGGCAGCGGTGTCTGTACCACACGGGGCGGGAGGAGATGGCGTGGGCCCCTCACACACCCTAAATGCTCCCTAAGTGGCAGCTTTCCTGTTATAATTTTTTTTTTTTCCCGTAAAAGCAGTGGGATTGGCACATCTGCTCAGCGATGGGGTGAGGGGTTTAGGGCAAAGATGGACTGACATTGCAAGGGAAGACCAAGCAGAAGAAACAGATGGACAGCAGAAAACCTTGAGACTGGGGCCAAGCGCTTGCGTACCGTATGGAGGGAAATAATGAGAGATGTCGCCTTGTTTTTTTTTTTTTTTTTTTTTAAAAAAAAACAGCTTTATTGAGATATATTCACATACCATACCACCCAACCACTTAAAGTGTACAATGCTTTTAGTATTTTCAGAGGGTTCTGCAACCATCACTGCAATCTAATTTTAGAACCTTTTTATCTCCCCCCCAGGGAAACCCTATCCCCATTAGCCCATTTTCTCACCGCATCCCCACCTTCTGGCAGCCACTAATCTACTTCCTGTCTGCGTAGCTTTACCTCATCTGGACGTTTCACGTAATGGACTCGTACAATGGTCTTCTGTGACTGGCATAATGTCTTCAAGGACCATCCATGTTTTAGGAAGTCGTCAGTACTTCATGACTTCTTATTCTGAACAATATTCCATTACATGGATACACTCCTTTTTCTTTATCCATTCATCTGTTGATGGACATTTGCGTGGTTCGACTTTCGGGCTATTATGAATAATGCTGCTCTGAAAATGTGCGTGCAAGTTTTTAGACAGATGTTTTCATCTCTCACGGGTAAATATCTGGGAGTGGGATTGCCGGGCCATGTGGTAGCTCCACGTTTCGTGTTTTGAAGATCTGCGAAGGCTTTTCCAAAGTGGCTGCACCGTTTCACACCTCCGCCCGCGGCGGACGAGGTTCTCGGTTCTCCATCCTCGTGAGCACGTGTAGTTCTCTTTTTGACGCTAGCCATCCGGGTGGGTGTGAAGTGGTATCTCAAAGGTCTGAGTTGCATTTCCCTAATGACTGCTGGTGCGGAACATCTTTTCATGTGCAGATTTAGCCATTTGTATATCTTCTTGGGAGAAATGTCTATCCAGATATTTTGCTCAGTTTTAAATTGAGCTATTTGTCTTTTTATTGAGTTATAAGAATTCTCCGTACATTCTGGCTACAAGTCCCTCATCAGGTTTATGATTTGTAAACATTTTCTCCCCTTCTGTGGGTTGGCTTTTCACTTTTTTAACGATATCGTTGGCAGCACGAAAGTTCTTAATTTTGATGAAGTACAGCTTATGTAGTTTTTCTTTTGTCCCTTGCGTTTTTAGTGTCATATTTAAGAAGGCGTTTCCTAACCCAGGTCACAACGAGTTACTCTTCCGTTTTCTTCTCAGAATGGTATAGTTTTAGGTCTCGTACTTAGGTCTGTGGTTCATTCTGATGAAGCTTTGTGTGTGGCGTGAGGAAGGGGTCCAACTTCGCACTTTTGCAGACGGCTATTCGGGTGTTCCGGCACCATTTGTTGAAGATTATTCTTTTCCCGATCGAATTGCCTTGGCATCCTTGTGAAAAATCAACTGACCATAAACGTCAGGGTTTATTTCTGGACTCTCAATTCTATTCCATTGATCTGTATTTCTATCCTTATGCTATACCACGCCGTCTTGAGTACATTCGCTTTGTAGTAAGTTTCGAAATGAGGAAGTGTGAATCCTCTAGCTTTGTTCTCCTTTTTCAAGACTGTTTTGAATATTCTGGGTGCCTTGCATTTCTGTGTGAATGTTAGAATCCGTTTGTCAGCTTCCGCCAAGAAGCCAGCCGAGATTTCAGTAGACTCTCTAATCGGTAGATTGATTTGGGGGGTATAGTCATCTTAGCAATAATGAGTCTTCATTTCGTAAACATGAGAGGTCTTTCCATTTATTTAGGTCTTTAATTTCTTTCAAAGATATTTTCTAGTTTTTAAGTACAAGTTTGCGCTTCTTTTGTTAAATTTATGTGTAAGCATTTAAAAATTCTTTTTGATGATGTAAATAGAATTATTTTCTTAATTTCATCGATGGTTCATGGCTAGCATATAGAAATACAAAAATTTTTTATTTGTTGTATATTGACCCTATATCCTGCAGCCTTCTTGAACTATTTTATTAGGTGTAATAGTTTTTCAGTGGGTTCCTTAGGATTTTCTGATGTAAGATCACATCAGCTGCAAATAGACATGGTTCTACTTCCCCTTTTCCAGTCTGGATGCCTTTTATTTTTTCTTGCCTAATTGCTCTGGCCGGGACCTCCAGTACAGTGTTGAGTAGAAGTAGCAGAGTGGACAGCCCTGTCTTGTTCCTGATCTTAGCGTGGGACATTTAGTCTCTCGCCATTAAGTATGTCAGCTGTGGGATTTTGTTCATGCCCTTTATCAGGTTGAGGAATTTCCCTTTTAGCCCTAGTTTACTTGGAGTTTTTATCATGAACAAGTGTTGGATTTTGTCAGATACTTTTTCTGCGTCTATTGAGATGATCATTTGGTTTTTGTTCTTTATCCCGTGAAGATGGTACATTACGTCGATTGATTTTGGGGTGGTAAAGCAGCCTCCCATTCCTGGGATAATCCCACTTGACCGTGGTGTGTAATCCTTTTTATATGTTGTTGGATTTAGCTTTTGCTAGTATTTTGTTGAGGTTTTTGTATCTGTATTCATGAAGGATTTTGCTCTGTAGTTTTCTTATGAGGTCTTTGGTTTTGGCATCAGGGGTAGTGCTGGCCTCTTGGGAAGAGTTTGTGAAGAATTGGTATTAATTCTTTTTTGAATGTTTGGTAAAATACACTAGTGAAGCCATCTGGACCTGGGCTTTTCTTTGTGGGGAGTTTTAAATGACTAATTAAGTCTCTTTTTTATTATAGATGGATTCAGACTATTTCCCCTTCAGTCGGCTTCAGTAATTTGTGTCTTTCTAGGAATTTCATTTCATGTCTAATTTGTTGGTGGACAGCTGTTGACAGTATTCCTTAAAATCCTTTGCTATAAATTGGTTAGTGATACCCCTCTTTCATTCCTGATTTCAGTACTTCGAGTCTTCGCTGTTTTTTCTTGGTCAGTCTAGCTAGTGATTTGCCAATTTTGTTGATCTTTTCAAAGAAACAATTTTCAATTTTGCTGATTTTCTCTGTTTTTCAAGATTTCATTTATTTCCTTTCTAATCTCTAGTATGTATTTCCTTCTGCCTGCCTTGCCTTCTGCCTACTTTGGGCTTAATTTGCTCTCCTTTTCTAGTTTCTCAAAGTGGAGAAGTTAGGTTATTGACTGGAGAGCACTTGCAGGTGTAAAACTTCCGTGAGCACAGCACTAGCTTCATCCCATCAGTCTGCATATGTTGTATTTTCATGTTCATTCATCTCCAAGTGTTTTCTAATTCCCTTTCTCTTTGATCCGTTGGTTATCTAGGACTGCGTTGTCTAACTTCACTTATTTGTGAATTTCCCGATTTTTCTTCCGCTACTGATTTCTAATTTGATTCCACTGTGGTCAAAGAACATATTTCGTATGATTTTAACCCGTTTGAATTTATCGTCTTGTTTTATGGCTTCTGGTCTACCCTGGAGAGTGTCTCCTGTGCTTGAAAAGGATGGTCACCGTGTGTTCCTAGCTGGAGGGGGGGAAGGCAGGAGGGGCTCTCGGAGCAGGACGGCAGCCAAGGGCCCAGGGCCCCAGGGTCTGGGGGAGGAGTCAGGTCCCGGAGCCCACACAGCACCCCACCTCTGGAACTTTTCAGATCAGGAAGGAGTGTCTGGCCTGCAGAGGGGCCGCTGCCGTGTTTGACATGTCCTACTTCGGGAAGTTCTACCTGGTGGGCCTGGACGCGAGGAAGGCCGCCGACTGGCTCTTCTCGGCCGATGTCAGCCGGGCCCCAGGTACGGAGCCCAGGTGGGCCACGCTCTCCCACTTCAGTGCAGCCCCGGGCACTGAGACGAGACAGCGAGCTGACCCTGTCCTCTCTGGGCTCATCTGGCTCATGGCTCGCCCCGGGGCCTGGCCCTGGGTCCCCGTGTCCAGACCCCTCTGCCCTCCTGGCCGAGCCCCGGCCCCAGGCCCCCTCCACCTTCCTCCCTCCCTCTACCCTCTGTCTCCTCCTCCATCCTCCACCCCCCCCCCGCCCCCGCCCCCGCTTTTACTTTGTTCCAGACAGGATTCCAGGCAGCAAGTCCTCAGAACAGTCTCCCGGGGCTGCGGAACCTGTCCACTTCCCCCCCTAGGAATGCTCTCCTCAAGTAGGGTTTCTAGAATTAAACAAAAACACAGGGCGTTCAGTGCCATTTGAATTCTAAATAAAGGATGAATAACTTCTCAGTGTAAGTATGTCCCATGCAGTGTTTGGGATGCGCCTCTCCTTTTTTATCACGCATCCCCGTCCACCCGACCCCAAACTCACCCAGCCCCATCGCTATTAGTTTCCTAGAGCTGCTGTAACAAAGTACCGCAAACTGAGAGGCTTTAAACAACCTAAATGTGTTGTCTTACGAGCCTGGGGCTGGAAGTTCAGACTCAGGGCCGTGATCCCAAGAACATAGAATCCCTCCTTTTTGCCCCTCCTGGCTTCTGGCCATGGCCACCATCCATGCCTTTCAACCACGTTGCTCCAATCTCTGCCTCTGAGTCACACGGCCTTCTCCCTGCGTTTTCTTCTTCTTTTAAGGGCACCAATTACGTTGGATTAGGGCCCCACCCTGATGACCTCTGATCACCCTAGCATGATCCCATCTGCAAAGACCCTATTTCCAAATAAGGTCCATTCACAGGGACTGGGGGTTAGGACTTCAACATACCATTCTGGGGGTCACAGTTCAACCCATTATACCATTTATCCAGCCAACCCACCTGCTCCCCGCCTCACATGTACCTGCTACTCACCTCTCCTTAATCCCCCGCGTCCCATTCATCGTGCCAACACCCTTCTACCCACCCACCCGTCCCCTCCTTCCATCCGTGCTTCCCCCCACCCTCTCCCCACCTCCTCGTTCTCTCATCCATCCATCCATCTACTCACCTCCCCTTAATCCCCCGCGTCCCATTCATCGTGCCAACACCCTTCTACCCACCCACCCGTCCCCTCCTTCCATCCGTGCTTCCCCCCACCCCCTCCCCACCTCCGCGTTCTCTCATCCATCCATCTACTTCCTTTTGCATACTCATTTGTTCATCAGCCATTCAAGGAGCTTCTGCTGTGCCAGGCATGGTGCTAGGAACGCCCAATGAATGAGATACAAATCCTGCCCTTAAAGACGTCCCAGCGTGGGGGTGGGGTGGGTGGGAGGGAGGGATTCGAGGCATTTCTAGAAGAAAGAAGCCTCCCTCCTGACCCTTCCTCCTCTGGGCATGGCAGTGCTGGGTGACCTGCCCATCCCTCTCTGGGTCATTCAGTCGTGGTGGCATCACTGAGACGAGGGGCCTTTCAAGGTTGTCCCCCTAGGGTATCCGACCAAGGGTTACCCTGAGCTGAGGGGCCGCCCCGCTAAATGGCTCCCACATTCTGGGGTCTTCATCCTGTCCGCAGGCTCCACGGTGTACACCTGCATGCTGAACCACTGCGGGGGCACCGAGAGCGACCTGACTGTCAGCCGCCTTGCTGCCAGCCCCCAGACCTCCCCGCTGGCCCCTGCCTTTGAAGGTAAGCGATGCCTCGAGGATCCAGCAGTGCCCTCGACGCAGCCCCGCTCGGTGAGGCGGCCGCCGACGCAGGACGCACTGGGAGGGGCTGCCGAGGCTGCTCTGGTCACGCGTGTGCCCGCCGCAGTCAGGGCCTGGGAGCTCAGAGGTCTCGCTTCAGGCTGAATGCGGCCTTTGTTCAGGCAACGATGCTGGGCTTCCAGCGCTCAGTGATTATGCCTTTGAACCTGCCCGTCCCGCGGGGTTTCGGAGTGGCCACAGCGTGCGTGTGCTCAGCTCACCTGCCCGGAAGAGAGTGAGCCGAGGGTAAGGCCACGCCTCCCTCGTGGAGAAGTTAGATCCTTCTGACACCGGCATCTATGCTGAATTGGCTGTCTCCATTCCCGTGTAACTCTCAGTCTCAGACTGGGGCAGGTCCTTAGAAGATATCCAGCTCTGTGCCCAAACTGACACCCACACCGCCCTCTGCAGGCCCTCTGCTTCTGCTTGCATGCCTCTTGTGACGGGGAGCTCATTACTCGTATTCCTTGTTTGCACAGGTCTGACTACACTGAGCCAGATCTGCCCCCATCAGTTCACCTCCCCGACCCACCCTTTGGTTCACATGGGAGCAGTTGAATCTCTAGTGCTGCAAGCGTGTCTCTGTCAGGGCAGAAGAGCAATGGCTAAGCTTCACAGAGCGTGGGAAGCATCCCCGCTCTCCAAGAAGGGGCCCTCTCGCCACCCCTGGGACACTGGATTTGCAGGGGAGAAAGGATTCAACTGTGCTGCTCTCCGTGCGGCTGCACTGTACCGTCGGGGGAAGGGTCACTGTCAGCCCGTTCAGGAAACCTGGCGGCCCCAGCTCCCGGCCTGGCTCAGTGCTGCTGGCCATTCAGTTGCGTGGGACTCAGTCACGGGGGACGGGGGCGAGGTCTGGCCTGGGCACTGGGAGAGGGAGGTGCAGGAAAAGCCCGATAGAACACTGGGTGGGATTGTGAGGGGGTGGGAAAGAGCGAGGATTATGGGAGGCCGTGGGAAGCAGGTGAGCCAGGATGAGGAAGGTTTCCTGGAGGAGGTGATGTCTGGCCTGAGCCTCGAAGGATGGATACGAGCCACCTGCTAGAAAGGTGTGGAGGAAAGAACGCGGGAGGTGCCTGTGAGGAGCTGGGCGGAGAGGGGCATTTTGACAAGGGCCGCTGGAAACTTCGGCCTTCATCCCCCAGGAGAGGGGAGGCCCGATCCAGCCACAGCTGCCATCCTTAGACAGCGAGTCTAGCTGGGGAGACAGAACAGAGGGACCCCAGTGAGTGTGCAGGTCCCTGAAATCCTGACTCTGCCACTGCCTGGCTTGGGGCCCGCCTCTCTGAGCCTCAGTTTCCCCATCTGTGAAGTGCAGACAAATGACCCGCCTCCCTGAGCTGCTGCAGGGAGTTGAGCGAGAGTCTGGGGGTGCCAGGAGGGCTGGGGAGCAGCCTCCCTGAGCTTGTTTCCCCACCTGGAAACTAGTCCCCGTCACAGGGGGGAGTTGTCACCAGGGCTCTGTACGCTGAGCCACGGCCCAAGGGGGCAGCTTCTTGTGCCCTTCCCGATGAGTCTGGTGGATTCCTGGCCCTGGAGGAGAACTCGCCTGCCAGGGCGGGAAGAGCAGGCTCTGAGAGGAGGGGAAGGGGAGGTGTTAATGGGCCCCGGAGATGTTTCTCCTGGACGCTGGGGGCGTCTGCCTCAAGTTAAACGGCCGCCTGGTGGGGAGGTTTGCACTTGGTGGGTTCTTGACCTGCCAGGGCGTGTGCAGATGACAAGCAAGTCACAGTGGTCTGTGGAGCGTGCTAAAGGTCCCGGCTTCACCGCTAAGCACAGAAAACCCACATACGGACCTTGTATTTTCAGCCTTAAAAAAGCGGTACTGTTCCTGCTGTGAACATGCATGTCCATTCAGTGCGCGTGTTTATGCCTGTTAGGTCAGATCACCATTAAGACAAGAGGATGTGCGTTTCACGTGTGATCCAGGTTGTGTATAAAGCAGCTGTCCATCTTAAATGTGATTTTGAACAGTATTTTACATCACAAAGGGAGTACATACCTGTAGGAAACATTTGGACAATTCTGAAAAGTACAAAATGAAGTCCACAGCTCCCGGCCCGAGCCAGAGCCCTGGAGCCTGCCCTCTGACCGCCCTCCCTGCCATGTCCGCCGTGTGGGCTGGACCTGGACCTGGGCGCTTCGCGATGTTTTTCATGAGAGACAGCTGCCCAGAGGAGGCCAGGCCCAGCAGCCGCCGTCTGTCTGGAACCAGGTGGCTTCAGTTAACGCTCGAGTCCCCCTGGGAGGGGCCTCGGCATGGCTGCAGACGGGCGGGGCCACGCGGGGGCCACGGAGCGTGCTCCGGGCGCTGGGGTAGAGGGTGCCACTGGAGACTCGATCCTCAGAGGTGTTCTCAATCCAGCGTCCCGAGAGCCCCCAGCCCAGGTAGCAGGGGATCCTTTGGGGATCAGCTCGTTTGTTTGGCCTTTGGGTTGGGTCTGGATGGACAGCCAGGACTGAGGGCGCAGACGGGCACACAGAACGTGGGGTGACGAGGTCAGGGATGTTCCAGAGGTCACCTGGACGGGGGGGGGAGGACGACCAGGGCTCTGGCTGGGGTCTCCACGTGGGGGGCTGATGGCAAAGCCAGGGGCTCTTCTGCTCTCCCCCCGGCTGCTGCTGGTGGAACCCTGGCTTGGAGGGGGCGAAGGGTTCCCAGCTTCACGCTTCCAGGTGTGGTGGCCTGACCGGTCCCAGCTCCAGGACCTTCCATCAGAGCCCAGCCAGCGAGTGCTTCTGGGGAGGGAGCAGAGGTCCCAGGCCCCACCCCACCCCGTCCCCTGTCCCCGTCTGGGCTCTGCTACGAGCTTCACGCTCCCCTGCCGGAGAAGCAAAGTAGGGCGTGTCTCTTTTTCAATTATAGTAGGTGCCCGCACCTATGATCACAATGACATGCTGTTCCACTGCTGTGGAAGCCTCGGGGAGTGGGGGCCAGTGTGCGGAAGGGCGTCTAGGCAGGATTCTCCAGACTCTGTAGCCTCCCCGAGAGCTGCTGCCCCCTCCCACGGACAACGCCAGCTCTGCCCAGAGTGGGCTGGGGGCTGGTGCCAGGCCGGCCCCCGGCGGGGCCCAGAGTGAATGGCGCGGAAAGCTGAGAGAAGCAGCCCTTGGGCAGGACCGGACCCCCGGGGAGGGAGATGAGTGTCCCAGTGCGTAACCGTCCCGGTTCCTGGTTCCTGAGCCCCAAGTTGGGCTCCTGGTGCCGCCATAGCTCCTTCAATCACCCCAGCAGCCTTGTGGGGGGGGGGGTTCTGGCCTCATTCCCATTGTACAGATGCAGAAACTGAGGCTGGAAGTCAGGGATTGACTGGGTACCATCACTCTGAGATGGGGGGAGCCCTGCTGGAAGGAAGGAAGGAAGGAAGAGAGGGAATGGGATGGGGAGAAGGGCGCATAGAAAATGCAGAGGAGCGAAGCCCCTTCCAGGCCTGCCACCTCCACCAGGTCACGGGGGGAGTGGTCAGTGAGAGCCTGCCCGCCCAGGGCACACACAGTGGCTGAATCTCACAGCACCCCCGCGGGTGAGGTGCATTCACCCCAAATTGCAGGTGACATTTCGGAGGCTCAGGCAGGCTGCATGAGGGGTCCAGGGCCACACAGCTGTCTGAGGTCACAGCCCCCCGGGGCAGTGGCTCTCCCAGGACACTGGGCCAAGGTGAGCTCCCCTCCGCTCAGCAGTACCCGGGTGGCAGCATGGCCCAGTGGATGGTCCACAGGCCGTGGACTCAGAGCTGGACAGAGGCCAGTCTTCTCACACCGTGTGACCTCTCTGAACCTCAGTCTCCTTTTTCCGAGGGTGGTGACGAGTGTCAGTCCCCTCAGAAGGATCAACGGTGTGTTGCCTGTAACGCCCCGGCTCGACACCAGCTCCCATAAGGCCATGGCAGGGATCCTAGAGACCGGGGGGCCGTGGGAATATGAAGAGAAACGGGAGCTGGTCAGGACGTTGAGGCTCAGAGAAGGAAAGAGGCTTGTCCAAGCTCGCCCAGCACTGGCAGCTGAGGTGGGACTCGGTCTCCCCACGGCGTGATGGCGCTGGGAGCTCTTACGCTTTCTTGGACCACAAACCCTTTGAGAAGTGGGAGAAAGCCTCAGACTCCCCCAGAAGATGCTCCCTTGACACGTGCAGCCTCAGGCGGTCCCGCACCCAGCCCCTCCTCCCCACGTTTCGTCCTGCGGGTGATGCGAACCCAGGGTCCCTTGGGAGTGTCCCCATCACTTGGGCCTCTGTCGTTCACTTTCAAGGAAAGAGTGTTTGTTTTCTCCACGAGGCCTCGGGCCATCCCCTCTGCCCCGCCTCCTCCGTCCCACAGTCCTTCGCTGAGTCCCGTGCTTCTCCTCCAGGGGACGGCTACTACCTGGCCGTGGGCGGGGCTGTGGCCCAGCACAACTGGTCCCACATCACCACGGTGCTGCAGGACCAGAGGTTCCGGTGCCAGCTTGTCGACAGCTCCGAGGACCTGGGCCTGATCAGCGTCCAGGGCCCAGCCAGGTGAGGAGAGGGCGGGGAGCCAGGCACCGGGGTGCCCCTGGGCCCTGGGCCCTCGGCCCTCTATCTGGGGCCCGGGGCAGAACCACTTACTGCTTCAGAATGGGACATTGTGGTCAGTAAGCTCAACGTGCCAGCGACCTCAGAGAGGCCACACCAGAAGGACGCTTTTCGAAGCACTAGAATACAGAAAAGCCCTTAATGAAAGACTCAGACTGAACCTCACTGTGAATCAGTACGTGAGGATTCAGTGGTCACGGAAGGGCCAACGAGGGTGTCTCTGGACAGCTGACACAGACTAAGAATCATGTGCGCCATCTCTAGGGGGGCAGAGCCAGACTGGGGTTCCACGTGCTACCTGGGCTCAGAATATCGCTCTACACCAAGAGGTGGCCTGCTGCTCCCTAAACGCCCCCAGTGACTAGGTCTGCAGACGATCATTCACTCCTGAATTCATTCTGTGAGCGTTTACTGAGCTGTGTTCCCACCCAGGAGGAATCAGCTCCTGGAAAGCCCTCGGATTCCAGCTTGTGCGTGGAGCCCCACGACGGTCTTAGGCAAAGGGGCACCTGAGCAGCTGTGCACGTTGGAAAGATCCCTCTGGCTGCGCTTTGGAGAGGGGACGGGGGGATAGGGGATAAGAGGGGAAGCACAGCGTGTTTACATCGACAAGCCAGGGGCCTGGGATGTGCCAACATCTCCTCCAGTCCTGATCACAGCCCTTGGAGGTGGTTAGAAGTATTTTTATTCTTATCGGTGAAGAAGAGAGGACGGTGCACCTCCAGCCAGGTTATCCCAAAGCTGACGCTTAGATGCAGCATGGCCGTGTCCACGGGACATCCTTGTCAGCCGGGGTCATGCCAGGATCCCCAGACAGTGCACGCAGGTCCCGCCACGGGGTCCATTTTCCCTGGTTCTTTGGAGCTGACCAAGCCTGCAGCACCCCCGCTGGGTCCTGGGCTGGCGGCCCTCCCCTCCCGGGCGGAGTGTAGCTGGCTCTGAGCGTGCATCGTCTTGCACAGAGGCACACGGCACACGCGGTACGTGCTCTCCGAATCACGGCTGGTTGTGTACCTTAACCATCAAGTGCTGGACTTCAGGCTTCTCATGAAAAGCAATATTTATTAGGGGGCCCTTGGAGGAGACACTGCGGGAAATGAGGGGTCAAGGCTTGGAGCTCTCTGAAGGGACAGTGTTTCAGGCAGAGGAGGCAGCAGGTGCAAAGGCCCTGTGGCAGGAGGAAAAGCGGTGAGGCCAGGGCCATAAGAGACAGGCTCAGAGGGCAATGGAGGCGAGAGCCTACAGGTGCAGAGGCTACTCCTCCAGGAGAGGGAACTGAGCAGAAGAAGGGCTTTAACGGGGTCTCTGATTCCGGGCCAGGGAGTAGGAGGCCGCCAGGTGTGAGGAGCCTCAGGGGCCAGGTGAAGCAGGGATTCTGAGCGGAGAGTGATGAGCCGTGTCCAGGTGGTCGATGGGTCCAGTATGTGGGGTTCCTCTCCCCACACACTGACCTCCGCATCTCTGGGCTGAACGGGGGTGGGCGTCCTGGCCTCCTGAGCTCGAGGCCATCCTCGGAAGCCTCAGCTTCATCTGCACTGCGACCTTGGCCAGGGACTGGGCCATTTTTGGTTTGGTGGTGGAGGTGAGCGGGCAGGGGAGGGAGGGGGTACCAGACAGACAGATCGAGGTGTGGCCCCGGGAGGACAGACCAGCCTCTTCCAGCCTCATTAGAAGCTGCTCAAGGAGGGTGGCAAGTGACAGCTGCCAGGGCAGGAAGACAAGCTCTCCTCCTCCTGGTAACTTCTCAGCTTTCTCCCCCAAATTGTCCTCGCTCTTTCAAAAATAACCCAAAGTTTCTTGTATGAATAATAATGTTACCAGCACCGCTGACAAGGGCTAAACTTTCTGAGCTGTCAGGTGGAAAGCGTTCGGCGCGGCACCTGGACCATGGGAGATGCTGTATGACCTGCTGACCGATAGAACTTTCTGGAAACATTCCATAATTGGTGGTCCAGTACAGTAGCCACTAAGCTGTATGCGGCCACTGAGGCCTTGACATGTGGCCGTGAGACAGAATGTTTTACCCTAATTACCTTAAGCTCAAGAGGCCACACGTGACTGGGGAGACACGGCGGGGAACAGTGATTACCATCGTAGCTGTTAGTGCCATGGCGCTTGGCGCGTGCTTTCTGGTGGCTGCCCCCTCACAAGGGCCCCGTGAGGTGGCATCGCTGCCCTCCTGGAGCGGACGAGGGGACTGAGGCGAGGCTGGGGTGGGAGTGAGTGAAGGAAGCAGGACCTGAACCTGCTCTCTGACCAGAGCCGGTGCCCTCTTGGGAGAGGCACAGCCTCCTGCACCCCGACCCGTGCTTGGCAGACCTGCCTGCCCAGCTCGGTGCCCGAGCTGGGGCACCCCTGGCACTGCTAAGGCCACGCCGGCCCCGGGTGGCAGCTCCAGCCTCCTTCCTCCTTCCCCTGCTGGGAAGACCAGGGAGCAGCCCTGACCCCATCCGCCCAGGGCCGCGGAGAGGATGGGCTTCTTAAGGACTGGGTGTGGGTTCTCCAGGGGCTGACGCCACGTGGGCGCCGGGGTGTTACATAAGGATCTTGACACACTGCAGCACGCTGGGCACCTCGGGCAGGCGTGGGCGGGCAGCTCCCGGCACCGTGGGGCTGGGGATTCGCCTCAGACGCGTTTCTGGGCACTGGCTGGGACCCCTGCGAGGCAGAAATGGTGGGGCTGTCTCCTGCCAATGGGGAGCTGGCCCTGCAGTGCAAAGCCAGCCCATTTTCAATCAGCCCTATTTACCAGTTGTCCTCTCTGTGCCAGGCATAGGGGCCCTGTTGGCACAGAGCTCCTGGTTCAGTGGGGGCAAGTATCAATACAACCAGTGTGAGAGGTACCCTGGCAGGAGACATATCAGGGCTGTGAGCTCAGACCGGGGGCAGTGTGGGGTGGGGGAGGGGGCGGGAACCTGACCCAGACTCAGGGAATCAGGGAGGCCTTCTTGTAGGAGGTGACGGATGCGCCAACCCTGAAGGATAACAAAACTTTAAACTGGGGCCGGGGCACCCGGTGGAAACATGCAGGGGAGCAAGAGTCAACTAAGTCCTGGAGGGAGGCAGGGGGCACGGTGCCCAGGAACTGAAGGTTTCCACGGACACCGAGAGGTCCAGCATGAGAGCCAGACTGCCGGGCCAGCAGGGCAGGGGAGCTGAGGAAGGCGGGCCCTGCCCTCGGGGGCCTGTGGCACGAGGGGCATTAGCTGGCTAGATAACTGCCCCAGGCCTTGGTTCCCCCATCTGAGAAAGGAGAGCTTGCGAGCGCCCATCTCTGAGTCGTGTCTCTGCCCAGGGCTTGGTTGTTCCTGCTCTGATGAAGGTGCCTTTCTTATCTGACTGGATTTGGGGTGCGTCTCCCTCTTGGTGTGTTTTATTACTAGCATGTTTGTTGGCGGTCTGCCCCGTGAGGACAGGGCCCCGTCCTCCTCACTGCTGTGTCCCCAGTGCGTCTCCAGCCAGGCCACACACCCAGGAGGGCTGGGCAGGTGTTTGTTGACCGACTGACTGACCGACCTTGCTCTCGCTCACAGCCGGGCCATTCTCCAGGAAGTGCTCGATGCAGACCTGAGCAATGAGGCCTTCCCGCTGTTCACTCACAAGCTGGTGAGAGCCGCCGGGCACCTGGTAGGTACCACCTGGCCGCTGTCCCCTGGGCTGTAGGGGGCAGCAGCTGCAAGGGAACAAACCCGGGGCTTGGGAGTCGTGTGCCCTTGGGCACGTCTGTGGACCTCCCTGGACCCTGGTTCCCTACTGTGAAGTGGGGACCACATGTCCTGCCCACAGGCTGTTAGGGCCTCAGACGAGGAACGGGGGTCAAAGTCAGGTATCACCTGTGCCCCCCACCCGGTGTCTGGCGCACGCTGAGGGGCTCAGTCCCAAGCTTCTGCCAGGGACTTGCCACCTGTGAAGCCGCCCCCAGTGTCCGCTCCTCGGAGGCAAGGGCACGCCCTCCCAGATCAGGGCATTTCCTGCGCCTCCCTGGAGATGACAGCGCTGGGGACAGCCAAGCAATTACGCTGCTCCGGAGGTCTGCGTGTCCTGAGGAGGCGGCCTGTCCTCTGGAGTGTTCCCCCTTCCCAGCCCCCCGCACTGCGGGAGAGGGGAGGAGCCGCTCGGGGTGCACCGCCAGGCCCCGGGGAGCAGCCCCTGCCCTTCCCCCAGCTCCAGAAGGCCGGGTCCCAGGACCGGAAGCTTCTGAGACTGTGGACAGTATCAGGGCCGCAGCGGACTCAATGTCCTCAGAGACCCTGGGGCCGGGGTCCCGGGTCCAGCTCTGGTCAGGCCCTACTCCTGGGCCGTGGTGTCCTTTTAGGAAAATGAGCATCGTGTTCTCCACCCTGACTTCCCGAGGGCAAGGTGAGGAGAAGGCGGTCAAGGTGACCTCAGCCGCTGCCAGCCGAGGGCTCGCGAGGCGCCAGGCACAAAGCATGTGACTCACGAGTCCTTAGTGCTTAACACTCACGACAGTGTGGAAGGTTCTAGCAAGGGCTTCCCAGCCTCAGCACTGTCGGTGACGTTTTGGAACAGATATTCTGGCAGGGCAGGGGGCGCATCCTGGTCATCGCAGTGTGTGGAGCAGCGTGCCTGGCCTCACCCACTTGACGCCAGAAGCACCCCCAGATGTGACAACCAAAACTGTGTCCAGACGTGGCCACACATCCCCAGAGGCAGCACTGCCATGGCAGGGGAAGAGGGGGTGGGGCAGGGGAGGAGGTGCTGCTCTGTGATTGCCCTGTTAGCAGGTGTGCAGTCACAGCCAGGTGCGTTGAACGAGGTCTTACAGCAGCTCCCGACGTAGGAAATGTTACCCCCAGGACGGATGTTTCCCTGAATTGAGCTCAGAGAAGTTGGATGGACTGCCCAGGCCCGCCCCCAGCTAATGAAACATAAAAAGCGCATGAATATGTCAGTAACACGGAGGTGGCCTTAAGGAGGGGGTGGGTGGACAGACAGCCGGATTCAGGGGCACTTCCCCCTCTTCTACTTCCTTCGTGTTCATCTGGGGGGTTTGGGGGGGAAAGTGCTAAGGGATGTTTGTGATCCTGGCCTGCAGAGGGGCTGGAGGTCAGAGGAATCTGGGTCCCATTAAGCAAGTAAACAATGTTTCAATGACATCAGAAAGGAGGCTGCCAGGAGAAACTAGATAAAAGCAGCTCTGCAGAGCCGAGGAGCGCTGGCCCGGCTCTGGTCTGCTTTCCCTCTCTGGAGGCTGTGCTGGGGGGCAGGAAACTGGGGATGTCTCTGTCTAGCTTGCTTCCTGCCTGCTTGGTACAAAGCTGCCTGCCGGGACCAGAGAGGGCGTGCGTTTTGAGGGAATGGCACAGCTCCACCCCAGGCCACAGTGGCGTCTGGCCCGCCCCGACTGCAGCCCTGGCCCTCTCGGCCCCCGTGGGGTCCATGCAGCGCCCAGCCCTGTCTGGGGCGGCGTCCTGACTTGTGAAGTGGGAGGGGGAGCTGGGAGCTTGGCGCTGGCTCAGCCTGTGTGTGGTTCTGGGGTTTGTGTGGGAGAAGACCAGGTGGGAGCGCTTCCCCTGCCAGCTGAGGGTCGCTGCAGCGAGGCACCTGGGCCTTAGTCTTGGACAACGGGCTGCAATGGGGGCTGACCCTTCCCAGCCCTGGCTGCCGCCCCAGGCCTGGCCCACGGCCGTCTGGCTGCACCTTGGCCTCCAGGAGCCGGGCTGGGCCGGGGCTCTGGCCGGTGGAAGCAGAGGTCAGGCTCCAGGATGAACTCCTGCGTGGGGTAACAGGCACAGGTCGGGGGCCACGGGGTGGGATACATGGGGTGCAGGACATACACGGGCTGCTTCTCTCCGCCTCCTCCTCTGGAACCGGCTTTACTGGTTTAGTCAAAAGCACCTTACTGCTCGTGTCTCTGTTTCCAGCCACAGTACACAGTGTGCAGGGCCTGGGTGCAGACCTCACCGCTGACATGACCCCTTTGGGCGTGACCCTTGACCTCTCTGAGACTTCCCTTTCTCACCTGCCACAGAGTCTGGCTGAAGAGTTGATGGGTGGTTTCACTATAAATAGGGAATATTAGTAAAATAAGAACAAACAAAAACCCCTCTAATTCCACCAGAGAGAAAGCCAAGGTTGACAGTGTACTTCCTTCCATCTTCTCTCCCTAATCTCTGCCTGTAAATTTTAAAACAGAAGCAAGGTCATCCCATGTATATAGTTTGCACGTTCGGCCTTGTTCTCTTACTAAGTTGCTGTGATAGTTTTCCTGTTCCTTGAAATACTGCCTGAGAACCACTCTGAACGTCGGGTCATCCTCTCCGCTGAGCAGGACATGTGGTTGGGCTGCTTTTTCTCCTTGGAATAACCCTGTGGTGGGCTTGCCTCGCTGGTGGGCCTTTTGTGACTCTGATTATTGACCTATGACACATTCCTCAGAACCCAGAGACAGAGGCGTCCCAGGGACGTGGTCCCAGCCTTCCTGGCCGTTCAGCAGTCATTTGGTATTTTCTGTCCCCGAGGCCTTTGGGACAGGGTCGGGGAGAAGCACAGAGCTGTCCAAGGCCAGTCGCTACCTGAGGGATTTGGCCCGTCGGCTCATACATGGCCAATCTGGATGCCCAGCTGAGTTCCAGCATCCCTTCCAAACTGAAGGCTCTATCCCAGTGCCGAGCTCCCCAACGCTCTCCCTAGAATTAATTCTGGACGTGTGGGCTGGGAGCCTGCCAGGTCAGGGCTCTGGGCTGGAAGACACGGGCCTGGCCCTCCACAGGCTCACAGCCTAGTTGAGGTTGGGGGACGGGAAGGACGCTGCAGCCCTAGCCCAGCCTGCGTCGGAGCGAGGGCCTGGGCGGTGAGAGGAGCCGCCACTGCTCAGCAGCTGACGTGGGGGTGAAGAGGAAGACGTTCGCAGGGGGACTCCAGTCCTGCCTTGGCGACCGCGCCTTCTCCCGAGGGCCCCAAAGGCTAGACTGTGGCTCCTTTGTGTCCGTGTTACGGTTTTTGCCGACCTCACAGTGACCCAAGCCACAAGTTCCCAGACGGTCCAGGTCAGGGGCACAAAGGCCTTCCCATCCACTGGCCGGCGAGAGGGATGGGGAAGTCAGCGGCCAGCAGGACTTGGGCCATGGGACCTGCGCTGGCCACCGCCCTGGCCCCCACCCAAGGTGGCCTCACAGGCAGGCGGGGAGGCGGGAACCGGGTCAGCCCGGGATCCGGGGGTCCGGAAGCGCCATCACCTCAGCGCCCAGCAGAGCTGGGGGCCAGCAGGCCTGGTTTCTGGTCCTGCCCCGGCCTCTGTGGGACCACCTCTCTGGGTCTCAGTTTCCCCATCTGTAGCACAAAGTTTAGACAATGACCAAAATCTTTTCTGGCCCGTCCTGTAAGTCTGTCCAGATATCCTGCATGCTCTCTGGATCCAGGGGGAATTTCATATTCTCCTAAATAATATCGTCATGTGTTGACACCGGTTCCGTCAATGTTGCGATGCTGGGCCCGGAGCTCGGGGCCAAGCCTTTATGGGAGATAATTGGATGCCAGCCAACCAGATGCAGGAGAGGAATATGTGTGTCTGAGTCATCGGGAAGGCCTCCGGGTCACGAGGGATACGCGGAAAATGATGAGGGTCAGAGCCCAGAACCACAGATCCTGCCCGAGGGTGGGTGAGCAGGACCCCGCCGCCGCCCACAGTGACCCACGCTCACGGCTAACGCGTGGGTGGGCGGCCGTGGCTGAGCGGCGCCTCCAGCCGAGCGGTGCCGTTGTTTTGCGATAATTCTGCGATGCTTGGACCAGCCCCAGGCTTGCAAGATCCTTGCATTCCTAGAGGAAGAACACAGGGCGGGAGTTGTCCCCTGGGCAGCCAGCTGACCGGATGTCCTCAAGGCCAGCGAGGTTCCCAGTGAAAGCCTGTTCCTGGCCTGGTTCCCAGGGGAGGCGCGGTGTCTCCCTGACTCAACTAAGGACGGGGACCCCTTCTGAAAGCATAAGGTGCTGGGCTAGAAGCTCATCTTTAGACAAGGTGATAAAGCGATTTTTTCCTGAAAATTAATTGCAGGTCAAAAGGAAATTGAATTTCTTTTCCTGACTGTGTGTGTCCTTGCTGTGACACCATTCAGACTCAATTAGTCTGGGATGGAGCATTCTCCCACCCCCACACATTCTACAGACAGAGGCGGGATGCCCATACCTTCACAGAGCCTGTGTTTGCCAACTGGGTTTTAGCCGTCGCCTAAAAAGTCGCTTTGCACATCTTGTGCAAATTCACCTCTGTCCTAGAGAGCCGGGGGTGGTGTGTAGCTGAGAGACATGGTGGCCCACTATTCAGGGGTGTCCCGTGGGGGGCAGTGACAGCTTCTTGCCATGAAAGTATAAGGACAAAGTGTGGCTGGAATGAGGTTGGGTGGCTTAGAGGGACTCCCAGGAGTGTGCTTCAGAGATTCTGGAAGCTCCTCCAGGGCAGAACCCCGTCCGTTCTCTGCAAGGATGTTCTGATCGTGTGGCCCCTGCCGTTGTCTGTAGGTGCAGACGGGGCCTTTCTGGGGGTGGGCCATAGCGTTCACCACCTGCTTGGAATCTGTGGCTCTTTTTTTGATCCTCTGAGACGGCCAAGTTTGTGAAGTGTGGTTTGAGCATCACACCTTTTATTTATTCTGAATCTTTGAAAATTGGTTTCCAATCACCATCCCCCCCATCACCATCACCACCACCACCATCACCGTCACCATCACCACCACCACCACCACCACCACCATCATCATTATCACCATCACCACCGTCACCATCACCACCACCACCATCACCACCACCACCATCACCACCACCATCACCATCACCGTCACCATCACCACCACCATCACCACCACCACCACCACCACCACCATCACCACCATCACCACCATCATCATTATCACCATCACCACCGTCACCATCACCACCACCACCATCACCACCACCACCATCACCACCACCGTCACCATCACTGTCACCATCACCACCACCATCACCATCACCACCATCACCACCACCACCACCATCACCATCACCATCACCACCACCATCACCATCACCACCATCACCACCACCACCATCACCACCATCATGATTATCACCATCACCACCGTCACCATCACCACCACCACCATCACCACCACCACCATCACCACCACCATCACCGTCACCATCACCACCACCATCACCACCATCACCACCATCATCATTATCACCATCACCACCGTCACCATCACCACCACCACCATCACCACCACCACCATCACCACCACCATCACCATCACCACCATCACCACCACCATCACCATCACCACCATCACCACCACCATCACCACCACCATCACCACCACCACCATCACCACCACCATCACCATCACTGTCACCATCACCACCACCATCACCATCACCACCACCACCACCACCACCACCACCACCATCACCGTCACCATCACCACCACCATCACCATCACCACCATCACCACCACCACCATCACCACCATCATGATTATCACCATCACCACCGTCACCATCACCACCACCACCATCACCACCACCACCATCACCACCACCATCACCGTCACCATCACCACCACCATCACCACCATCACCACCATCATCATTATCACCATCACCACCGTCACCATCACCACCACCACCATCACCACCACCACCATCACCACCACCATCACCATCACCGTCACCATCACCACCACCATCACCACCACCACCACCACCGTTACCACTATCACCACCATCACCACCACCATCATCACTGCCACCACCACCGCTTCCACCACCACCATACTGCCATCAACCTTGCTACCACAGACACCATCCCCACCAACCACTAGCATTACCACTATCTTTACTACCACCATTGCCTTCGCCTCCACCGTCGCCAGAACTACCAGCACCGCCGTAAACTAGCCTTCTGGTCCAGACTCCTAGGAGAGATCGCACACCCCTCTGCAGGGTGGTTTTGGAATCAAGGGTGTCCTGGGATGTCCAGAGGATTTGAAAAATGAAGATCCTTCAACCTCTGCCACCTGGCTTCTTCCCTCTCCTGTGGATTCAGGGCTCTGGGCCCCTGCAGGGGCTGCACATCCTCTGATCCCTGCCTATACCCTGCCTCGGGAGCCCCTGAGACCCTCACTTATTTAAGGGGTGACTGAGTTTGGACGACGTGCCCGGTGAGTCGGGGTGCCGGTACACACCCAAACTCCCCGGAAACAGCTAAAATCACCACGAGCTAATGTGATTTGAGAGAGCTTGGGCCCGTGTCTGTGGGCACATCTGCTCAAGCCTTCCTGCGGTGTCTGCCCAGAGAGGCTACTCCAGGCTTGTTCTGATGCTGCCCGTGGCCAAACATCCCACAGGAGTGACCTAGGCTCTCCTGCCTGGGGCACTCGTGTGGCCTTTATCCGAGCTGGGGTGGGCACCTAGCGCTACCCTGATTTCAGTCCTCCCCACGGAGAGCTGGCAGGAAGTTCACTGGTGCACCAAACATGGAACCAAGCCCCCAAGTCCATTTTACTGAAACCTGAACATATTCCCTCCCCACAAAAATATTCCAGTGAGTCAGTCGAGGGCAGGGAGGGAGGATCTTATGGTGTCGACTCCTTGCTCTGACTTACTAGCTGTGAGTCCTCCGAGCGTCTTGGGAAGTGCTCATACCAGCTCGTGAGAGCTGAGGGTTAAATCTGTACGAAAATCAGCAAGGGGTGGTTAAACCATCGTTAGCTTGAAATCCGCTGCAGCAGGAGTACTTATACCACAGGAAGTGGTAAATGCTACAGAACAGCCCCCTGCCCCCCAAGAGTTGATTGTTGAACATTTTCTAGGACATCACTGGGCCTTGGGCAAGTGGCTTGACCTCCCTGAGCCCCAGTTTCCTCATCTGTAAAATGGGCGCGCCAGCGGCACCCACCTCTCCGAGTAGCCAGCCTCCTGCCTGGGGCTCTATAGTGACAGCTTTGTTGACTGCTCCCATGGGCCCTAGGAGCTCTATTATCGGCCAGGATTTGCAGAAGCAGACTCAGGGATGTCAGTCGCCAGGGATGCAACGGTTGTGACTCATACTTCAACCTAGTAGCTATGTGGCACCCAAGCCCACGCTCTCAGCAACTCTGGTGCCTGCACTGCTGGGTGGCTGGCCCTCACCTGCCCTGCATCAGGTGTGAGTGCCGGGAGGACCAGGCAGCATCCTGAGTACTGTGGAGGGTCCAGAGCTTGGGGGCGGGCGTGCCAGGGCCCCACGGGATGTTTGAGCACAGGTGTTTGTGGACTGGGTAGCTAGGAGCTTCGTCTTGCTGGGCTGGCCATCTGTGTCTGGGGCAGGTGACCCCGTGTGGGACCACAGACATTACTGACCACGCACTGTGTGCAGAGCCCCGGGTTGGGGCTCAGAGGCATCTCGTGACTCGTGTTCCGGATTCCAGCCTTGTCCTTACGGGGCGGATAAGCCTTAAGCCTGCTGCAGCCCAGGCTGATGGGGACACTCTCGGCCTCAGGATGGGAGAACTCCCCCACACCACGCCCTGCTGACCATCTCATTGCCACCCTAGTGGCCTGAATGAAACATGTGATGGGCAGAGCGGAGAATCCTCTCACCCTTGGGGACCCGTAGCATCCCGCAGAACTTTCTACAGGGCCCCACATGTCCTGGTGGAGGGGTCTGAAACCCAGAACCTTCCAAAAGGAGAGGGTCCTTGAGCCAATTTGGAATGAAGAAGCACTGCATAGAAGTGATGACGTTCACCCAGGTGTTTGGGTCTTAGCGGGTCTGCCTCCCCACCCCAGCAGGATCTCTTCTCACTCAGGGGTCCTCTAGCGTCTCCGTTCCACAGCCCAGGAGTCTGAGCCTCCCAGGGGGCCCAGCTGGCAGGTGGCTCTTGCTGGCTTTAGAAGCAATTCCTTCCTGTGTGGGCCAGCCGGCCAGAAGCACACTGGCCACTGCAAAGATGGGCACTGGCCAAGCCCTGTTGATTCCTGAGTGGTCACCCCAGCTGGGCCAAGCAGAAAAGGGCATTGCTCCCAGCAGGGCCTCACACGAGGTCCTGTTCCAGCGTTTATTTGCAGAGCTAAGTTTGTCTGATGATAACAGGATGCTTGTTGCCCGGGACGCACATGACCAGACCGGCTCCTTCTCTGCCCCTCAGTTCTTTTGCATATGTGCCCAGAAGTGGGATTGCTGGACATATGGTAGTTCTATTTTTAATTTTTTGAGGAATCACCATACTGTTTTTCCTAACAGTTACACTATTTTACATTCCCCCCAACTGTGCCCAAGGGTTCCAATTCCTTCACATTCTCGCCAACACTGATTATTTTCTGTGTTTTCTTTTAAATAGGAACCATGCTAATGGGTCTGAAATCATATTTCATCGTGGTTTTCATTTACATTTCCCTAATGTTTAGTGACATTGCCCATCTTTTCATATGCTTGTTGGCCATTCGTATATCATCTTTGTGAAATGTCTATTCACGTTCTTAGTTCATTTCTTAATCAGGTTGTTTTTTTTGAGTTGTAGGAGCTCTTTATATAGTCCGGACAGTAACCCTTTATCGGATACATGATTTGTAAATGTTTTCTCCCATTCTGTAGGTTGCCTTCTCACTGTTGGTTGTGTCCTTTGATGCACAGAAATATTTACATTTGCTGGAGTCCCATTTAATTATTTTTGCTTTTTGTTGCCTGTGCTTTTGGTATCATATTCGAGAAATCACCACCAAGTCCAGTGTCACGAAGTTTTCCTCTGTGTTTTCTTCTAGGGCTTTTACAGTCGGAGGCGTCACATTTAGGTCTTTAATCCAGTTTGAGTTAATGTTTATATATGGTGTAAGATAAGGTTCAGTTTTTCCATCACTTTGTTGAAGAGACTGTCCTTTCCCCACGGAACAGTCTTGCATCCCTTGTTAAGGGTCACTGGGCATTTACATGAGGGTTTATTTCTGGGCTGTCTTTTCTGTTCCGTTGATTTGTTTGTCTGATTTTATGCTGTACCATGCTGTTTTGATGTGGTAGCTTTGTAATAACTTCTGAAATCAGGAAGTGAGTCCTTCAGCCTCGTTCTTTTCCAAGATTGTCTGGCTATTTGAGGTCACCCATATGACTGTTAGGGTGAATTTTTCTATTTCTGCAAAAAAATGCCACTGGGATTTTGATAGAGATTGTATTGAATCTGTAGATGGTTTGGGTAGCGCTGATATCTTGAGGACACGAGATGTCTTTCCATTTATTTGTGTAATGAAAGAACTTTCATTTCTTTAGGCAATGTTTCATAGTTCTCAGCGTGCAAGTCTTTCACCACCGTCGTTAGGTTTCTTCCTAGGGATTTTATTTTTTTGGATGTGATTGTAAACAGATAGTTTTCTAATTCCCTGTTTAGATGGTCCATTGTTAGGGTATAGAAAGGCAGCCAGTTTTGCATGTTGATTTTATATCCTGCAACCTTGCTGACTTGGTTTGTCGGTTCTGACAGTATCGGGGGAGTCTTTGGGATCTGAAAAGGGTTTAAACAAAACCTGCTTTAAGGCCCTTCCTGATGGCCTTCCACAATTCTGTGGCCCTGTCCACTGCCCATGGTTCCCAGAGCAGTGTGGGGCTGTTTTGAAGGGGAGTTTGCCTCAGTTTGGGGATTGCTTCCTAAAGTCCATCCAAGCCCACGTTGACCGTCAGATGACTGTGTATCAGGCACCAGCTTCCCATGAACTTGATGCTCACCCCATTTATCAGATGGGGGCACTGAGGCTGGGAGAGGCAGCCCGTGGGTCTGGCTGACCCTGAGCTCATGTTCCAGACGTCCTTATTTTCGGCCCTTCCCTTCAGTACGTGTCCTCTCTCAGAAGAAATGAGACCTCCCCCAACTCCACTGTTTCGGTGGAGAAAAAAACACAAGATGTCTCAAGAACCAATGATGCTGGCAACTTAGAAAGTCACCTAGGAATCCCCAAACCCTTCCCCTCACTTTGCCAGAAAGCAGAGCTCTGTCCATCTGTGCCTGTTTTCCCCCTTCACTCAGGAAGTATTAATTCAGCCCGTCTGTGTGCTGGGGTATGATGGAGACCAGCCAGCTTCCTGGCCTCGCCGGGCTCCTGGGAGCTGGGGAAGGGGCTGGGGGCAGCTCCATCCCACCCGTAAATTCATTCAAGAGCCTGACTTAACTGGGGGGCTGTATGTCCGATAAGACCGGCGATCCTGAGGCCGTGAATGGGTGAGCTTTAAAAATGATTTTTTCCTGTTCAAAATGAGATTGGCTTTGAGCCCTGAGCTCCTCCGTGGGCTGTCTAAAATTAGAAGCCCGTTGACAAGGCAGGGGAGCAGTGAAATGTCAACAGTACATTTTCTGTGTCAATTTTGAGTTTTTTGAGAGGCCCGGACAAATGGCAACTCAGGGCAAATTTGTGCTGTTTCAAAAGCTTCCCGAATCCAGCCCCTCGGTGGCGGTGTGATTGAAGTGTCAGAGTTATAAGGCGCTGGTTCCGTGGTCGGCAGAGTGGCCCCCGCTCTCCTTCTGCTCAGGTATTATCCTGGCAGGAGCTGCACTGGGCAGCCCTTGGGGCTCAGAGCAGTAATGGGATCAGGTCCTCCGTCTCCATGAGCTCTGTGACTTGCTGCACCCTCCCTGTCCCTTTTGTGAGCTGGACAGTCCCACGCTTGGGCCTTGCGCACGGGGACGCTGAGGGTTCAAGTATTTGCCCGAAGGCTGGAGGCGGCCGCCAGGTGCCGGATGTGTAAGTGACGAGCCCCCAAACCAGCCGTGCAGGAAAAGTCAGGCTTCCTAAGACAGACAGAGCCAGGCCCCTGACCCCGCTTATGGACAAGGAAATCGAGGTCAAAGGGAGGCCAAGAGGCTTGCCCGAGTCACTGCGACGATTGAACGGTGGCCCCCAAAAGAGACGTCCACGTCCCCACCCCGGACCTGGGGATGGGGCCTTGGAAATAAGGTCTCTGCAGTTGTGATTAAGGCAGAGGATCTCAGGGTGAGACCATCCTGGCTCAGGGTGGAGCCCATCCCAACGGCAAGTGTCCTGCTGGAGACGAGGAGACACAGACACAGAGGAGAGTGAGCCAGAGGTCGGGATGATGCAGCCAGGAGCGCCTGGGGCCTCCAGAGGGAGCGTGGCCCTGCCCACACCTTGCTTTTGGGCTTCGGGCCTCAGAACTGGGAGAGAGCACACTTCTGTGGTTTTAAGTCCCCGGGTTTGTAGTCATTGGTTACAGAGGCCCAAGGGCATCCCTACAGTCACTTAGGAGAAGAGCTGTGGCCCGGGAACCACATGTCCACTTTCTCCCACCCCCAATGACGACACCCCTTCCTTTTAAAGATTTCCAGGGACTTCCCTGGTGGCACCGTGGTTAAGAATCCGCCTGCCAATGCAGGGAACATGGGTTCGAGCCCTGGTCTGGGCAGATCCCACATGCCACGGAACAACTAAGCCCATGGGCCTTAGCTACTGAGACTGTGCTCTAGAGCCTGCAAGCTACAACTACTGAGCCCGCACGCCTAGAGCCTGTGCTCCCCAACAAGAGAAGCCACCGCAATGAGAAGCCCGTGCACCGCAACGAAGAGTAGCCTCCACTCGCCGCAACAAGAGAAAGCCCGCGTGCAGCAACGAAGACCCAACAATGAAGACCCAAGGCAGCCAAAAATCAATCGATCAATCAATAAACTTATTAAACAACAACAAAAAACATTTCCAGAGTGCCCCTGAGGACTCTCCTCGGGACCCCCTATTTCTTGGGGCCAGAGGCTGTGGCCTGGGCCCAGGGCCGGCTAATAATGGTGACGGTAGGAAGTGTCCACCAGTAAGTGGTGGCTGGACCTTGACCTCAGTCGTCTGACCCTGGCCCACGTCTAAGCTGTGACTTGTCCTCCAGGTCCGGGCCATGAGGCTGTCCTTCGTTGGGGAGCTGGGCTGGGAGCTGCACATCCCGAGGTCGTCCTGCCTGCCCGTGTACCAGGCTGTGATGGCAGCAGGGGCCAAGCACGGCCTCGTCAATGCCGGGTACCGGGCCATCGACTCCCTGAGCATCGAGAAAGGTGTGTGCAGGGTTTGGACACCACGGTGGGCTGCCTGAGCCACGTTCACTGGAGGCAGAGAGGCTGTTACCCCCACCTCTGGCCCCATGATCCTTCCAGCCCCACTGTGCTCCCCCTTCCCCCAACCTTTGCTATCTCCCCAAACCCCCTTTGCTGTCCACGAACCGGGTCCTCCATGCAGGCCCGGGGGTGGTGCTGGCATCTCTTGACACCAGCACTCTTGAGGGGAGGGGTGCTCTCCCAGGTAGGGGCGGGCGGGGGCCAGAGCTGGATTTGGACGTAGTGCCAAGTTTCCCGGAGAGAGCTGGAGGACATCGGAACGGGAAGGGGCCCTCAGTGCTGCCCCTTCACAGCCCCCTCCCCAGGGCCCCCAGCCTGACGGCACAGGTGCCGCAGTGCTGATGGGGGCTCGTCCAGGGGACCTACTACGATCGAGGATGCCCCCCGCCCCGGGAGGCCCAGGTCACGGAGTTTCTAGGGTGGGCATGTGGGCTGGGGCAGGGGCCCACGTGCGTCTCGCGAAGGGCTTGTGTCTGCCTCTGCTGGCGCTGACCCCGTCGTCTCCCACCCAGGCTACCGGCACTGGCACGCCGACCTGCGGCCCGATGACAGCCCCCTGGAGGCGGGTTTGGCCTTCGCCTGCAAACTCAAGTCCGCCATCCCCTTCCTGGGGCGCGAGGCCCTGGAGAAGCAGCGGGCCAAGGGCCTCTGCCGGCGCCTGGTGGGCTTCACCGTGGACGAGTGAGTACCCCTGGGGCCAGGGCTGCCAGAAGTGACTGCCGCAGACAAGCAGGCCTCGGGGTTCCTCCTCTCGAGCCGCCTGGTGTGACGCTCCCCACAGGCCAGGCACCCTCTCCCAGAACTCCCACCGCAGCCCCGTTACAGGTGAGAAGGCTGGGTCCATGCCAGGCCTGACTCCGAAGCCAGCGCTGCAAACTCAGATCCCGCCAGGGCCGGGCAGGGTGCAAACCAGGCCCGGGGCCAGTGCTGGTCAGCAGGGAGTGAAGAGGGTCGCGCTCGTCAGACGCAGATTTGATTTTTTTTACTTTGGCCACGCCACGCGCTGGCAGTGCCTTAGTTCCCCAATCAGGGATTGAACCCACACCCTCGGCAGAGAACGTGCAGAGTCCTTACCGCTGGACCGCCAGGGAGTTCCCTCAAACACAGATTTTAAAAGTGAAAGGCCTTGCCAACCCCAGCCAGCTCTGTGGGAGGCGCCAGACCAAGGGCCTCAAGCTGGCTGCCCGTCACGGTGCTGCCACGTCCCACTGTGTCCTCATTAGAGCCCCCCCACAGCCCGGGAGGGGGGACCGTGGAGGGAAGGGCCGGGCTGGGGCCACCAGCCCCACTTACAGGTGGAGACCATGGGGGCCAAGGGACAGGGTGGCTCTCGCCCGGGCATGAGGCAGAAGGGGAAGGAGAGCCCTGTGGTGGGGCCTGATCCCTTCTCCCCCACCTCCCCCGGGGCCGCTTTTGAGCGTGTCGCCCTTACGTGCTCGGAGCTGAGCCCACATTGTCCCTGGGTCCGGGGTGCCGGCACTGGAAGACATAGATGGTGTGACACGGAGTCTGAGTAGCAACCGTCTCCAGGGCGGCGGGCGTCTCTGGGCTTCGTCGATTTGGAGCTGACAGCCAGCCGTCAAGGGTGCCACTTCTCCCAGATTTGGAACCTTCAAAGCAAGTGTTGGGAGTGCCCAGGGGAGGGGGGCGGAGAGAGAGCAGAGCTGGGGGCCGTCACCGTCCTACGGCTTCTCCCTGGGCTCCCATCAGGCCGCCTCTCCGCTTGATTCCTTGTCCGTCTCCGGGGGAGCAGCTCAGCTCTGGTTTGGGGTGCAGGTAGAGCAGGGGTCCGCCGAGACCTTCTGCCGCCTGGCCCTCCAGGAAGCGCCCACAACTTCAGACCGCACCGGCCACAGCCTGGCTCTCCCCGCTTGGGGGTTCCCTGCCGGGCTGCAGAACCCACCCAGTGCCGTGGCCTGGCCGGTCCCAGGCCTGAGGAGAGACCCGGCCTGGGCGCCGGCTGGGGAGTCACAGAGAACTCCCGCGGCATTTGCTCTGGGGCCCTGGGCGAGGCAGGTGGCCTCTCTGAGGCTGTTCCCTCCCAGGGACGTGGCGCCCCGGTAGGACTGGGTGAGACCAAAGGAGACAAGAAGGTGCTTACATAGCCTCCTTCCGTCCCACCCTCATCCACTGGACCCGTGGGGCCCAGACCTCTCCCTCCTGGTCTCTGAAATGGGCGGCACCCCGGACCCTGTGCAGGCTCTTTTCCTCAGTGTAGGGTTCACCCAGTTCCAGTTACCGTAACTGGGCCCAGCTGTGCCCCACTCGCCTCCGGGCGTGGTCCTCACACCCGCCCCGGGGACCCACGGGGCCACGTGGTGCTCGCGGCCTCCCCAGGGCCCAGCACAGCCCTCGCAGGTGCGACGCACAGGAGGGGCACGTCTGCCCAGATCTGCACCAGACGATCCGGTGTTGGCGTTTCTGTGACTGTAGCTTAATCTTTGGTTTCTATCTTGCATTTTCAAAACTTTTACAGCGAGCGTTGTACCTTGCGTGTAATACAGAAAATCACTTTTAATAGACGATGCAGCACGCTGTAGAAAAAGGAGACCCCAGAGTAAAACAAGTCGCACGACAGTTTTAAACTGATCAGAAGTCAAATCCTCAAGGTGGGCCTCTTCCAAACCTGTGGGGCCTGTCCCTAGAGACACGGAAGTCAGATCCTGGTTTTGGTGTTTTCTGTTCATTCATTTATTTCCTCGGAGCCTGTGCCGTGGCATCCCCGGGGCCCAGGCGCTGGGCACGGGGGCTCACGGCAGACCAGCCCCGCAGCGTGGAGCCCGTGGTCTGGCGGGCACGGCTCCTCTCTCCTCGACCAGGCAAAGCGCAGGAGTTTCCCCTCCGGGGGCTCTGGGGTCCCAGCCGTCTATTGCTTCTTCCAGGAAAGTGCCCATGTTCGGCCTGGAGGCCATCTGGAGAAACGGCCAGGTGGTGGGCCACGTCCGGAGAGCCGACTTTGGGTTCACCATCGACAAGACCCTGGCCTACGGCTACATCCGGGACCCCAGCGGCGGGCCGGTGAGTCCAACTCCCCAGCACTGCCACCGGGAGCCCCAGGTCCTCTCAGGCTCCGCACCAGCACCCCTGCCCACCGCCTCGAGTATGCCGGGCGTGCGGGGACCAGAGCACAGTGAGGTGACTGACTGATGGGGCTGTGTTCCTGGGCAGAGTCGGAGCTCTTTCCATGTTTTCTCTCCAAAAGAATCTGATTTTGGAAGCTCCAAGCTTCTCCCGGTCAGGAAGAGGCTCTGGGCCCGGCTAACGCCCGCTGCTTCCTAGAGCTTGAGACCCCGTGTGCGTGCAGACGGTTGTGTGCACACACGTCAGTGTACACGCGCGAATACCCGCATGTGCGCACACGTACTGACACACGTGCACACAGACACGCGCGCGCGCAGGCACATTTGAGAAACTTGGCAATGAGACAGAGGGGCAGCTTGTTCCGGGTGGAGAAAATCTAAACATTTTGCCCAAACAATCATTTGTAAACCCAAATAATCCCCCACCGAACGTGGATGCCGCCGTCCACACTGGCAGGGGAGTGAGGGCAGAGTGAGGGCCCTTAGAGGGCCTCCAGGGGTCTGAGCCCTGGGGGGGTGTGAAGCTCGTGCCGGGCTGGCTGGGTGGTGTGACGCGAGTGGTGGGGGGAGCTCATTATCATCGGTGCCATCTTTGCCTGCTTGCTTCCCTGGAGTCGTGCACCAGCCCCCTGACGGCGGAGAAAGGGGCCCCAAGAGGCTCTGATGTCGGGGCAGGGATGCCTACCCAGCTGGGCCTTCCGGCCTCCCCTGCCCCGACCGTCTCTGGGCTGCGGCCCCCCACCTCCCCCCACTGAGGCTCCAGGTTGGGGGAGGCACCTGGAAGCAGCAGCATGGAGGGGGCAGGAGGAGTGAGTCAGACCAGCCCTGGCAGAGGTGCAGGGGTGGGCCAGGCCCGATGGCAGGCCCAAGGGGGCAGGGGCCAGGCTGCGGTGCTGTCTGAGGAGGCTGCATCCACAGTGGGCTGGGAGGCTCAGGACACAGGCTCGGCCTCAGTAGCTTTGGCGCTCTGCCCTGGACTGGCCTGGCGACCTTGGACAAGGGCGTCTCTCTGAGCCTCGGTTTCCTCATCTGTAAAATGGGGACAGATTATTCCCACCTGCCTCACAGGGCTGTCTACAGATCTCTGCTCTAAGTGGAGCCTTAATGAGCTCCACTTATTGCCGTGGGGTTGCCATGGCTAGTGATGACGTTTTGCGGTGACAAAGGACCCTCTGACACCCCAGATATGGAGCCCTGGGTCCCAGCTGAAGCCCCGTGTCCATTTGCCCCATGCAAGGGTAGGGGTGGGTGCAGGCCTAGTCACCTCTTCTTTCAAAGAACAATAATTCTTGCTTTTTCTGCTTGGTCAGGTTGGGTTTCTAATTAACGTGACCGAGGAAGGAACGCTTATACCTACCCAGACAGGAGGCCCAGGATACCCGGTTAGACCAGTGCAGGGCCAGGGCCGGCTCAGGCTGGCTTGTAAGAGCCGACTGTGTCCACCTCTTCCCAACCCCGCCATCAGGGATGTCCAGTGTGTTTATACCATGGAAATGGGCAAACGCCACAATCAGGCCTCCCCCATCCCCCAACCCCTTCCCCTCCCTTGAGAGCTGGTTGTTAAACATTTACCAGCACAGCAGCGGGATAACCAAGACTCCTTTGTAAAATAGGAAAACTGCCCTTGAAAGGCAAGGCTCTGGACCTGGGGGCAGAACTGGTGGCCTCCGGGGTGTTTATTAGCAAGGACTGCGCCCCAGCTCTGGGCAAGCCCGTCCTTCAGACGTCTGAAGGCACCAGTGGTCTCTGCCACCTGCCTCTGGGCCCAGTGGGGGCAGTGTGGAGCTTTGAGCCCGGCCAGTGCCCACCACGGCTCAGAAGCCTGGTCTAGAAGCCGCGCCATTCCAACACTGCGGCCACGTCAAAAGCCTCGTCTCTTTGGGGTATTTTTTCCATCCAGCCCTGAGCTACCGAGAGAGGTCATTTAACAACCCAAGCAGAGCCCCTCCGTGAGGCCCGGCCCTGGGTGTATTCTCTGCACCCGGAGAACAGGATCCTGCGCCGGGCCCGCCACTGCCCTGCGTGTCCAGGCCGTGCTCCGGTTCCCAGGAACCTGCAGTTCCAGGGCGGAGGGGTGCTGCCCCGCGGGAGAGATCTCGCTGACTGCCAGACCTCGGCTCTGCTGGACCCCAGGTGCTCAAGTCCAACTCGGGGGCACGGGGACACGGAATCTACCTGCTCAGGGCAGTTCCTCGGCTCAGGGAGGACCCTCAGCACAGCGACGGGTTTGCCCGCAGGAGGGGCATGAGGCCGAGACAGCTGGCCCCGTCCCAAGAGGCAGGTAGCGTGAGCCCAGCACCCACTGGGTAACGAGTGACCAAGATCCCTCCTCTTCTGCTACTAGGTCTCGCTGGACTTTGTGAAGAGTGGAGAGTACGCCCTGGAGAGGATGGGGGTGACCTACCCGGCCCAGGCTCACCTCAAGTCTCCCTTCGATCCCGACAACAAGAGGATGAAAGGGATCTACTGAGGGGCGGGGAGTGGGGCCTCAGCCGATCCGGAGGCCGGAGGACACTGGCCAGAACTTGGGCTCCCCCTGCCCTCAGTCGAGGCCTGCGAACCATCCCCCCCACAACAGATGCAAACTGAGAGGGTGGAAGGAGGACCCAGAAGGCCCGTGCTGTGGCCACTGACCAAAGGGTGGTCTCGAGTCCACCCACACCCTAAAAAAGCCACCCATAACCCCTTAGGCTCAGGGACCACGCCTGTAGCCTTGAGAGCTTCTGAGAAGCGCTTAGGAAGCACTCGATAAGGCCCGTGTCAAAGCAGGGAGGCAGGGAGCTTTACCCTGGTTCCTAGCCTTGACTGGAAGGCTGCCCAGCGCAGCCTCCGAGAGGTGTAAGGTGTGTCTGGAACTGGGGATTGATTAGTACTGTCTGCCTCAGGCGCAGTAGGGAAGGCAGAGAGCGTGCGTGCCAGACTGGCCCGGTCCCTGAGGTCAAGGTTAGCAGAATGGTCTGGTTCCCAGATCCCAGGAAGGGTGGGGGGTGGATCAGACAGCAAGCTCTTCCCGCCTTGAGCCTCCTGAGAGTTCCCAGCCCTGAAAGCGGTGCCAGAAGCAGGGGTGGGAGGGGTCTCAGATCAGCACCCGCCCTCCCCTGTGCAGAAGCTCCCTCTCCTGGCTTGGTTTCCCCGAGAGCCCCTCGCTCTCTAGGTCTGGAGAGGAAGGCATGCTGCTGGGTGAGAACCTGGCAGACTCCTCCTGCCTGGATGGGTGCCTCCTGTCCTTACTCTTTGATTAGGACTGAGCTCTGGTCCTGGTCTCCCACTCTTCCGGCCCCCTGGGGATGGGCCTCGCACAGGCCCTTGAAAGGGGGTGAGTCCCCTGCTCCCTTCGTGGGGCTTCCAGACCTGTCCTCCGTGCCTCTGGAGGAGCCCTGCCTCCCTGCCGGGATGGGGGCCAGCCCAGGGCCCAGGCAGCTGCCACAAAGCGGCACCACGCAGCTGTGCCCAGCGAGCCCGGCCCCGTGGGGAGCGGGCGTGGCAGATGCTCGGGGACAGGAGAGACACGGCTCCCGCAGACACAGGCGGGAAGCCACGTGGTGCCGGAGGTGCAGGCAGTCCCCGGAGGGCCCAGGCTGCCTTCAGAGGCGCACACACCACTCAGCCCCACGGCAGACGGGGCCGGAACAGGTCAGGCTAATAAAGCCAAGGCCATGGGAAGACGTTTGGGTTTCGGGTGACCTTTGTAGAGAGAATCTGGCCCCCTCGCCAGACCGCAAGCTGGGGGGCGGGGACCTCTGTCTTTCCCAAGCCCCAGGCAAAGGAACGCCTGCAGCCCCGCCACCACCCTGGTCACAGACGGGCCTGGGGAACCCCGAGTGGACCCCGTAGGGCCAGCGGAGGAGAGGAGGGTAGCTGGCTTCCCAGATGGCCTGGGCTGCTTCCCCGGGCCCTGTGGCTTGGCCATGGACCTCTGTTCGGGGCCTGTGCACGTGTTCATTCCACAGCCGTCCTTGGGGGAGGCCTTGGACGAGGGAGGTCAGGCCCAGGTTCCAGCCCGACTCCTTCCCCAGGGGTTGAACCCAGAAACACAAACGTTCGCTCTCGCCCTCCCTGTTTGTGTTTGTTCCTCTGCCGGGGAGAAATAGCTCTGGCCCCTCTGCAAAGGGCACTGGGTCGCCGACACGAGAGAGGCTGTCATGGGCCGCCCCCCAGCTCACCTGCTTCATCCCGCAGCTCGGGAAGGTCTAGGCCACGGCCTGGCCCTCAGCAGGCTGCCCGGTCGCTTAGGGCTAGAACACATCACCCTCCCCTCGGAGCCAGTGACCTCAGCCCGTCCTTCCTAATCCCATTCCAGACACACCCTGTTGCATCTGTTTTGGAAGGCTTTTCTGGACAGAATGAGCACTGTGGTCCTCACCGTGGCTCTGAGTACTGAGCTTGGCTGGACACAGGAGAAGGGTGCCCCCCCCCACGCCCCCGCGCCCTCAGACTCAACCTGCGTGCGGCTCCAGCCGTGCCGGGAGCTCTGAGCCTCCTGCAGGGGCCCGGGACGGTGAAGGCCCCGACTCTCTCACTAGCTCCTGTCTGTCAGCCTGGCAGGTTGTTAGGGACCACAGGGGCCCCAGACCCCTGCACCGAGCAAGGGCATTTGCATCAGAGCCGCTGGCACCCCGCCTCTGGTCTTTGCGTGGCTGGCGGGAACGAGGTGCCCCTGTCCTCAGTGAGGACCAAGGGCCCTGGCAGTGGAATCCCCAGGCAACTCGCAGCCCACTCGATTCCCAGACACCTCACATACACGGAGCTGGCGTGGGGCCCCCCTCCCTCCAGAAGAGCTGGTAAGAGGGGCAACAAAAGCATTCGGCAAAGGAGAGGAGCTGGGGATACATTTGAGTGTTTGTGGACGATGAGCCCGTCACGTGCTAAGGTCCTGGGGTGAGCCTGACCTGCCACGTGGCCTGGGCCGTGTTTACCCATCCGGACTTCAGCCACTCCATCTGCAAGGGGGCAGTGGGGGCACAGCCCCTGGGCTCCCTTGCCCTGCCTCCGCTTGAGGACACCCTAGTGGAGCTTCTGCCTGCCGCGGACCCTCCTGCCCGACAGAAGCACCATCTGGCCTGGATGGGCCAAGCGCTCAGCTCATTCCCACCCCGTGGAACAAAGCGCTTCCCTTGGGCGGCCAGAACCACCCGCCCAGGTTACTGCTGGAGAGGAAGGTACTGAGCCATCTGGCTCAGGGTCGTGCAGAGTGAGCTTGAAGAGGGTCCACCAGGCGGAATCCCTGGGACCCTGGCGAGACCCTCACTCCTCCCAGGGTCCTTGCCCCACCACACGAGCGGGAGACAGTGGGGCATGCAGTGGGCCGTGGGGAGGCGTGGACGCTGTGGCCGGGAGGGGCCTCGCCGAGCATGGCCACGGGGCTGGTGCAGTCGCCAGGGGCGCCAGGCAGCCTTTCAGGGGGCCTGCCGATTTTCCTCACCTGACAGCCACTCCAGGGGCTCAGGGGCCCCTGGCAGTGCTGGAAGGCCTCAGACCACCCCCAGCATGAGCTGGTTCTGGTTCTGCCTTTGTTCCCTCTCAGCTTTATTCTTCAGTCTCCCCAGTTTAAAGGCTCATCGCTCAAGGCCCCCGCTGCAAACACGCTAACCCCCGAAACGCTGCACCTAGGGGTCTGTGGGCCAGGCCGGGCCTGGGGGTGACTGCCCCTCGGCCGCCCACACGGGGCTCCGCCTGGGCCGCCCCTCCCCTCTCCCGTGAGGTCTCCAGGCATCTCCTAGGAACTGCCTCCGTGGACCCTAAATAACTGTCTCCTCTCGCCTCCCCCCTCCTGCCCCCCCACCCCTCCTCTCACCTCCAGAGGAGGAAGGGGCAGGATGGAAGCCCTGGGCAAAGCTTTGGTTTCTGACCGGGGAGGGGACAGAGGGCGAAGGTCCCCACACATAGGCAAAGGAAGGCCTCCTGGGCCATGATGTCAGCACAGGGGGAGGGCTTCCTGGGGTCTAGTCTAGAATCTCCCGCTGAAGGCTCCTCAAGTCCTTATTAGGAACCTGCCACAAACACAGAAGTTTCTGGCCTGGGATTCGTGGGACACAGTGGGCTGCCTTCCACCCAAGAACCTCTTGAAAATGCAGGGAAATGTGGAGTGTATGCTTGAGGGTGGGTGAGGGTGGGGGCGCTAGACAGACGGGAGAAAATAGAGCCGTGTGTGTCCCCGGGAGACCCTGCGTGGTTTTCAGGGCATTTTGGAAGGGTCGGAGGGGGACGAAACGGGGGTTCTTTGCAATAACGAGAAGCTTTGTTTTTCGCTGCAATGGAGCAGAGGACAGTAGGAGCCCCTAGGAGCCCCTGGGCTGTTTCTCCATCTGCACCACAGGATGGGTGGCTGGGGGCCAGGGACGGTTGGGGGAATCGAAGCATTCCCACTGGGCTTTTGGAGGCCTGTCCGTGGTCATAATGCAGGAAGCTGCTAATGCTTTGCACTGGGGCTAAGGGGCTGGACCTTCCGAAGCAGGAGGGACCATCCTTAGCCTGGGAGACTGGTCCTGCCCCAAATGCCTCCGTGGACAATTCCTGCACCCCTGCGGTGGTCCAGCTGCTCTGTCCGGAGCCGGGCCCGTCAAGAGGGTTGCTGGGATGTGAGGATGCACGTGGCTCCCAGCCCAGGCAGCTCAGCTAAGCTGGTGCTGTCTGGGACCCGGCCGTGGTGCAGCGCAGCCGGTGGAACTTTCCACGTTGATGGAAATGCTCTATACCTGGGCTGCGCCTACAGTAGCCATGGACACACGTGGCTATCGAGTGTTTGAAATGTGGCCGGTGTGACTGAGAACCCAAATGTTTTATATCATTTTAATTCATTTAAAATTAAGCTTAAACAGCCACATGAGCTTAATGGCCACCGGGCAATATAGCCCTGGAGCCTCCCGGGACCGGCTCAGGCAGGCACACCTGCTCCCGTGGGAGCCTGCAGCCTGGGGACGGCCCCCACCACCCAGCCCCAGGCCTTCTCAACACTGAGCATGTGTGGGCGCACCTCAGCCCGGGACTCTGGGCATGTCACCCGAGCAGCTCTTGCCCCCAGGAGGCTGGGGAACCTTCTCCATGGGCAGATGGGAAGATGGAGGCCCAGAGAAGGAAAGTAAATTGGCCAGGGCCACACAGCAGAGGGAGGGTTGGGAACCCAGGCTGCGGGACCCTCACTGCCCTCTTTCCACCGCCCCAGTCCTTCAGAAGATGGGGGATCCTGGACAGTGCTCAAAGGGACCTGGCCAAGGTAGTGCCTCGCCCTGACCGGCTATTTTCAGGTAGTGAACATTTGCCCCAGCTGTCATTGCTTAGTCCCCACGAGGCCCCGGGACAGTGCCTGGGTCCTAAGCAAGGACATGGAGGTTGCAAGCCCAGGCTTTGCGGTCACACAGGCCCGGGGTCACTTCCTGGCCCTGTGCTCACTCTGGGTGACCTCAGCACCTAGCTTTAGATCTCTGAGTTTCCCCATCTGTCCGTGGGAGCAGAAACAGTCTGTCGTGGGTTCGTGGGAGGGTTAGCACAGAACCAGGTATGTACTCTTATCAGTGACACGGGTGCGGTAATCTGGGCGGGATAGGGGGAGAAGCGCAGGCTGCCCACGAGGAAAAGAGTGACCAGCCTGCGAGCGACAGTGAGTGAAGGGGAGACGGTGTCGGTGTGGGTGGCGGAAGGTTCTGGAACTGGGTGTGATTCCTGATCTCCACTAATCCCCCAGGGGCCCCGGGTGAGGAGGGGCTTCTCCTCTGTGAACCTCAGCTCCCTCCTTGGTGAGGCTGGGGTGCCACAAGTGTGGAACAAAGCAATGGCGGCCAGGAGGGGCTTGGTGGGTGTGAGGCCCGGGGGTCAACCTCGAACCCTCTGCCACAGCTCTGGGCTGACTGGGACCCCTGTCTGGGCTGCCAGGTGGGCATGATCCGAGGGAAGGGGTCTTTTGGGGCCAGAAGACCAGGGCCGGAGGCTGGGCGAGCTCCAGCTGCCCTCCCAAGGGCTGCGCCCTGAGGGGAGGGGCCTCTCTCCCCGCTGTCGTCCCGGGCTCTAAAGATGACAGAGGGCTGGCCGCCCTGCAGCCTCTGTCAGGCCTGGCGTTTCACAGCCATCATGGCCTGTGACTTACGGCGCAGAAAGCCATGATTTATGTGACGCAGTGTAGGGCGCCTGGGCCCGTTCGTCCCGTCTGTAATGAAGTGTCTGGCAGGAGGAGAGGCAGTGCTTAGCGGACGGCTGTTGGGGTGTAAGGCGGGGCTGGGGGGGACTTGGAGGCCATCCATCACCCTCTCTCTCCCCTAGAGGCTGTACAGAATTTTGCTGAACTGGCTGGACAGAGTTGAATCTGTCACTCCTGGCAGAAACCACCCAAGAGCTGAACTTGGCCTTCAACAGAGGCAGCGAAGAAAGAGGGAGGAACGTGAAGACTGACCCAGGAGGCGTGAGGCATGTTCTGCTCCGCCCGGGACAGGGTGCCTGGCCAGGCAGCACCACCCTGTACTAGCCATCGCTGGGTGCCGCCCTGTGCACGAGTTTTATTGTCTCAGTAACCCGCACGGCGCTGGCCCCGTTTTACAGATGAGGAGACTAAGGGTCAGGGAGGTGGGGCTGGACTTCTCACGCAGGTCTGATTCCAGGGCCCGCTTGCTCCATCAGCTGCCTGTCCCACCGCAGAGAGAAGCGACCCGGGCTATTAATTCCGCTTCCCAAGGAGCCGGCGCCCAGATCCTTGTCTGGATCTCTGCTGTCGCATCTTTCGGTGGTGGTGAGAGGTGCTGTTAGGCTTTCCCTTTAGGTGGGCGAAAATATCTGTTTACCCTGCAATGGAGCAGTTTCCCCAGGCAAGTCTCTAACTAGCTAAATGGCTTGTCCTGTCTCTGTCAGCTGGGAAGACGCCCACTGCGACACGTGAGCCAGTCTGCAGGGACACGTTGAAGCAGCACTCTCACCTGTCACATGCCCACACAGAGCGCCATCAGCCGGGGCCGGGGACGCGGGGCCAGCTCGGGTGATGGCGGCCAGGCATGGCTCGTGTGCCAGGAGGCTGGCCCCTCCCAGAGAGACGGCAGGGCTTTCAGGGCACTGGACTCTAGACCTCCGAGGGAGGTTACCCTTACGCTGCGTCAAAAGGGTGCGCGAGGGTCTCGGTCCACCCAGTCCTCGGCGGGTCAACAGGGAGCTGTCACGGGACCCTCTCAGCCATGCAGGGGCTCCCCCGGGGGAGAATGCTGGAATGGACCCTAGTCTCAGGCAGTGGCTTGGTCCAGCCCCTCATCCTGGTCACACAGAGCTGCTCCATAGGGGTCTTCGTAGAGTACGGGGGTGCGCAGAGCCGGCGTGAGCCCACAGGGACGGCGTGGAGGGGGGAGCGA
Source organism: Pseudorca crassidens (assembly GCF_039906515.1). NCBI lineage: Eukaryota > Metazoa > Chordata > Mammalia > Artiodactyla > Delphinidae > Pseudorca > Pseudorca crassidens. The sequence goes on along the minus strand of NC_090302.1, from coordinate 2,474,566 downwards.
GGAGACCACACCCGCTCAACCTTTGCCCCCGCCGATGCTGACCATGGTGGGGCCGGCGGGGCTCTGACCCTGGCTGGCTGGGCAGTGGCGGGTGGGCTCTTCCAGCTTGGAGATGATCTCGGGAAGGGGCTGCAGATTCCACTCACCCTGCAAGGAAGGGACCAGGAGATAAACTGAGGCTGGAGGGGTGAAGCGGAGGCCACCTCCCCAGGCCCTTTTCCCAATGACCTCTTTCCCTTAAACTCACCTTGTCCCAAACCAACCCCCCATTGCTACTTGGGGGTCCTCAGCCGGAAGTCATCCTAGGCCCCCATCTGCCTCCTTGGCCGCCCCTCACTTCCTTCAGAGAAGCAGTCAGAAGCCCTGGGCACAGGCTGAGTTTTTAGCGATCCCCACCCCCCGCCCCATGACAAGGCTGCATCAAAGGGCACATTTTAACCGCATCAGACGTCTGCCCTAAACGACTCTCTGACGCGCCGTTATGAGGCCCGCCCTTGGTGCCGGGAATGTTTGATTTATAGCAATTAATCCAGCTCCCAAATGCCTCCAGAAAACCTGCCTTCCAGACTTGCAGGCTGCAGAGCCCTCCACGCCTAACTCAGGACCAGCCTTGGCCTCAGACAGGCGCTGGCCCGGGGAACACATGAGATGCCTTTGAATCCCAGTGGGTCTCAGATAAGGAGAGAAACCAGCCTGCAGCTTCAGACTGTATGGTTTCTCACCTGCCCCTCCCTAAGCACTTTATTTTTAGACTCCGGGGGAGTTTGCTGGCGGCCTGCTCATACCACCAAGATTAGTCCCGTGATGTGACGGCATCAGAGAGCGGGTAGCGCCCTTCTGGGGTGGCTGTCGGTTTCTCCCTCTGCAGACCGTCAGCTGTCTGTCTGGGCCCGTCTGTCACCACCAGATTACTCAACTGTTTTGTGTGAGTGCGTCTCGCCAGCTCCTTGGGGTGGAGCCCTGTCACCCACGCCGGGGTCCTCTGAGGGGCCTGGGGCACTAAGGGGTGGGCAGCCGCAGAACTTGCTGCTGGGGGTTGGGAAGGGGCTACGGTGTTCCCAAGGGCGGCGGCTGGCGTGCCCCTGACACACACACACACACACACACACACACACACAGGGCAGGCATACCTGGAAGCGGACAGCCGAGGACTTGTTGCAGTGCATGGAGATGGGGGCAAAGCTGTACAGAGCCTTGAGCACTTGGCGGTTGAAGGAGTTCCAGGGCACAGAGGCAAACTGCTCAGGGACAGAGGCTTGAGGGCAGGTGCAGACTTCCTCGCTGTTGAACCTTGTTGGGGGAAGAAACAGCCCAGAGTAGGGTATGGCAGAGGGGAGGGGAGCCCAGCAGGGCAAGTGACGCCTCCCTGTAGATGGGTGGGATCCCCAGAGTAGCTCTCAGGCCACCAGCCTCCTAACATACTGCCTTGGCCCTGACTCCCTGCTGGCAATGGCTAATAGGTTCATCTCTTCTGCCAGCTTGGATCAGTAGGGAATGGCTGCTCCAAGGCTGGGTGGAGGGGGCTTCTCAGGCCAAGTTCAGACTCACTAGGAAACAAGTGCAGAGATCGATTAGTGATGCCTGCCACAGACACCTCAAGGGGGAATGGAGACATGGTTGCCACATTTGTGCTCCCCCTCCTCCTGGATTCCTCGCTTTCGCCCAGCTGCCTAACAGGGCCTGGGGGGTTCTGGGTTGGGGTTCCCCTGCCATGCCCAGGGATGGGAGGCACAGCAGACGTGCTCCCCTGGAGCCATCACCTGTTCACAAGGTGGAAATACTTCTGCAGGAAGCCGGGGTCCACGGCACTCTTGCAGAGCTCCAGCTGCGTCAGGGGGTAGTAGTGCACGTAGTTGACGCACATCTCCTCCAGGATCCCGAAGCCCCCCTGCGGGACGGAGATGACGCCCGTCAGCAGCGGCGCTTTACTCCGGGATGCTGCCGCTCGACATCTCATATATTCACTGCATTCGTGCATTCATTCGTTCCCTCACCACGCGGTGCCACACCATGTTCTGAGCGAGCAAAGTCCCTGCCCTCTTGGGGTTCCCAGCCTTTGCAGGTGAGACCAATAGCAAACAAGTCAGCCAGTACGCTCGTCTCGGGTGGTGGTAAGTGTTGTTAGGAATCAAACTACAACGGAGGCACCCGAGAGGGGTATTAGTGTACCCATTTTATGGATGCAGAAACTGAGTCCCAGGGAGGGTAAAGGGCAAGGCCTGAGTGGATGCAGGCTCCCGACCTTGGCTGGGGAGCTGTCCCCTCAGTCTGCGGTGTGAGCCTGGGGACTGGGGACAGCAGGGGAGGCCTCCCCTCACAGAAGACCCCGCATGGCCACCCATCATTTCCAGAACTCAGCTCTGGGAGGAGCAGGGGCTGCAGAAGAGGCGCCGGTGACTAGAGGCTGTCACAAGCCACCCAGGGAAACCTGTGGCTTTGTCATACTGGGAGGGAGCAGAGTGCCACCAGCTTTAAGCCCCTGGCCAGGTCCCTGCTCTCAGAGCCGCTGAACGTGGAGCCCAGACCCAGGAAGAGGAGGAACCTGGCAGCAGAGGGGCCAGGCTGGAGGGAGCAGAGGTCCGCCTGGCAGCGGCTCAGACCCCAGCAGGGCAGGGGCAGGTTTGGGTGCATGGCCCCGGCCCACCTTTGCCTTGCCCAGGCTCCCAGCTCTTTGTGAACAATGGAGTGGGCCTGGGTGGGGTGGGGGGGTTATTTGGCTGGTGGGAAAGTTTGAGGGGAGAAAGGCATCTGCTTCTTTATGGCAGAACAAAAGCACCGTAAAAAGCCCAGCTGAGGGCTCACGCCAGGCAGTGGACAGGGAGCCTGGGCAGCTCTGCTCAAGGATGACTGTTTAAAAAGGAAATTCCCCAGGAACCGCTGCCCCGCTCCTGAGCGGCACCTCGGGGGAGGGTTTCACCTGTATTGTTCCCTGGTTCTGACCCCCCATTTCCCAAGGCCTCTGGGCCGTCCTGTCCTGGCCTGAGATCACGAAGATAACCTCCCTCCTGGAATTCCACAGATTCCTGTACCTCCTACTACTGCTTGTCTCAGACATCAAAAGAGAGAGTCCCGACCCTCTGCGGGCTGTGCTCAGGAAGCCCTCCCTTTGTCTCCACCCTGGGCTGGAAATCACATTTCAGGCCCGGGGCTGTCAGAGCGTGGGAAGGCCCTGCTGCCCTCCGCTGTCATCCCGCCTGGTGACGGGGCCACCTTCCCGAGGAGGGTGCGGGGCGGTGGCCTGAAGCCCTCAGGAACACTCACGTGGCCAGAACATCCCTGGACGTGACACCATTTCTCCCGGATGAGGTCGGGTGGGGCAGGGAGCATGGCCCTCGCAGAAGCAGCACGGAGCAGGGCTTGGCCTGGGGGGCTCCCCTTCACCGTTCACCGGCTGGATGCCAAGCAGGTGCCTGACATCTCCCACCCTCAGCCCCAGTGGCCTCGCCCACAGAGTAGGAGATGCTGCGGTCCTGCCTGGGGCGTTGTTCAGCTCATAGACTCCCTACCGAGAGGCAGCACGTGCAGTGTTGGCGCCTGGACCAGCCCTGCTCCCTGCCAGCTGGGTGCCCCCAGTTGCTCCATCTCACTGTTTCCTGGGACAGCTGCCTCAGAGGGTCCTGGCCAAGCTTCAAGCGTTCCTACGCACAGACAGGCTGAGTCATTACAGCAAGTCCTCCGCGTGGAGAAGGGTTAGGGTTAGGAGGCGCTCCACGTTAGCGGCTGTGTGATGTGCTGAGCCCCCCCTTGCAGTCTCATAAAGAAGGTGCTAGCGGGCTTTCCTGGTGGCGCAGTGGTTGAGAGTCCGCCTGCCGATGCAGGGGACGCGGGTTCGTGCCCCGGTCCGGGAAGATCCCACATGCCACGGAGCGGCTGGGCCCGTGAGCCATGGCCGCAGAGCCTGCGCGTCCGGAGCCTGTGCTCCGCAACGGGAGAGGCCACAACAGTGAGAGGTCCGCGTACCACCAAAAAAAAAAAAAAAAAAAAAAGAAGGTGCTGGGGTTTAGGGCAGGGATGTGTGCCTGCAAAGCTCTCCTGCCCCCGCCACCAAGTTTGTGACCACAGACCCAGAGCAGTTGTCACCTTAAATCCAGACGGAGGGAGGGGTCACGAGGCAGGAAATTTACAGGCCCGGGGCTAGATGCCTGTTCAGCCCTGGCTGTCAGGTGTGTGACTTTCAGCAAGTGTCTCCCCTCTCTGAGCCTCAGTTTCTCACCCATGAAAACAGAGACGAGGATTCCTACCTTGGAGACTGGTGTGAACCCTAAATAAGAGGTGGAAACACCCCAGTGTCCATCCACGCGTGAATGGCAAACAACTGTGGTCCATCCACACGATGGAGTCTTATTCAGCCAGAAAGAGGAGTGAGGCACCGACTCACACCACGGCTTGGATGAAGCTTGAAAACACGATGCTGAGTGAAAAAAGCCCGTCACAAAAGGGCACAGATTATACCATTCCGTGGAGCTGAAAGTCCAGAATCGGTAAACCCACAGAGACAGAAAGGAGATCAGTTATTGCTTGGGGCTGAGGGTATGGGGCTGAAGGATTTGGGCTTCCTTTTGGGGGCAGGAAATGTTCTAAAATTGACTGCGGTGACGGTTGCACGTAGCAAAGATTCTAAATGTCACTGAACCGCACACTTGAAGTGGGTGAATTGTACAGCGTGCGAATTATATCTCAACAAAGCTGTCTTAAAGGAAACTAAATGGGACAGAGAGTAGACGTTCAAGGAACGTCAGCTGAATGAAAAGACAGAGGAGTACCGGGTGCAGACCAGAGTTCCTGGGGAGGGGAGGGGACCGCGCAGGCTGGGACGCAACACCAGGTCTGGTGCACTCGGAACCTCGTGATTCCCCGGGTGATTCCTGGGACCTACGCTGACTATCGAGACAGTCAGAGACTCTGTCAGCAAGGGGTCAGCGCGCTCGGGCGGTCTTGGTCTGTGCCTGTTGACCCGGCACGATTGTTAACAGGGTCGCCCTTTGTTCTCAGAGGTGCCCCAGCTGTTGGATTCGTCACGTGACCACCTATCTGTTGGTGCCGCCTGCACACCTAGCCCTGGACAGGTCCTCCTCCTGGGCTGCCCACAGCCCAGCCCAGGTGAACCCATGCCCCATCCCTCCGGAGCAGAGTCGACTACCTTTACACAGGATTGTCTTAGCGTGAAGCCCAAAAGGGGACAGCGTAACAATGAACGTCTCTGTAGCCCCTTTATTTTTGCTGATTAACAGTGTGTTAGAAAAGTGGCTGCAGGTTTGTTACCAAAGGTGTGAGAATGACCTTTGTCCTCTGCCTGCCTGCCCGCCTCCCCTCTGCCTGGCCCTCCCAGCCTCTCCCCCTCCTTGGTCTCTGTCTGACAATCGCCTCTCTTGGCCCTGCTCCCAACACTTCCACCGCGTCTTTAGTTTTATCCCAACTCTGCTTGTCGCTGGTGGCAGGCCTGCCTCCTTGGGGGCGGGGAGCGACCTCACGGCTGTGGCCGCTCCCCAGCACCGGCTCTAGTGTTGATATTTATTGCCGTGGCGCTCTACCTAGGGCAGCCGTCAGAATAACCCAGAGAGCTTGTTAAACCTCGGGTCGCGGTGTCACCACCCAAATTCCAGCTCCAGCTCGATAGGTCTGGGGAGGAACCGATGAGTTCACCATCGGTTTCTTTTACCAAGGTCCCAGGGGACGCTGACGTTGCTGGTACAGGGACCACACCCTGAGAGCCACTGGTTGACTGAACGAATGAAGGAGGGGCAGCCCTGCCCTCTGGTCTAGAGGAGATAAGACTTGTCCACGTGCTCTGCAGCAGATGGCAAGAAGCCAGGTGACTTACCACGGTGGCCAGCTTCCTGTCTCCCGTGTTGTATGTGCAGGAAGTGATGAGCACGTCTCCCTGAGGACCCAGTCGACAAAGGCCCGTCAGCACCGGCCCGCGTCGGGTACCAGGTGCTCTGGGCCCGTCCCACCTGGCGCCTGACTGCGGTAGTCAATCCGCTACTGAGGAGCCCAGCAGTGGGCCCAGGGTACCCACACAGGAGGGTCCCTCTCTGAGTGTCCCCGGGGGGTGATTACTCGTCGGCCTCTGTGGCCCCTCCTACATGGGACAGAGCCAGCTGGTGGTTGCCTGGGGCTGGAGGGACCCACGGTGACCCCCATGCCCTCATCTCTCCCTAAAGCTCTCGGGTCTGCGGTCAGCTGATCAGGCGGGAGGATGCTTGTCACCCCAAGTGCAGTCTGGTCCCGGCCCCTCTGCGGCCCCTCCGTGCAGTCCCGGTGAGTCTCACGGTGGGGCAGCCCCAGCCCCTGTCCTGCATGGACCTGGCTCTGGAAGGCCTTCCCCAGCCTCTGCCCTCCCCCATTGCTTCCTGTCCCTCCCCGCTGGGGACGGCACTCCTGGCACTCCTGGCCCCCCGTCCCTAACCGGGCACTCACCGGGTGGACGGACACGACCTTCTTCAACATGCGGATCTCCTGGGGTGGGCAGAGTTGGGGGGAGGGGAGGGGCAGAGAGGGGGAGGGGCAGAGCAGGGGGGAGGGGGAGACTTCAGAGTACTGCAGACACAGCCCCCCCCCATTCCTCTGTGGGAAGCCAGGACTGGCTAAGTTTGGCCTCTGGTCAGGAACAGATTAGGACAAGAAGGTGGTCATCTAAGATGGATGTTACCATCAAGCTGCCAGGGTCCCCCGAATCCCGCAGTCGGCCACACGCCAGGATCCCCCACTGGAGTCCCTCCCCCAGATGAAATCCGCAAGAGGAACCGGCTGGCTGTGTGTACTCCTCGGGTGTCTGGGCTGGCCCAGGAGAGGGAGCCCTGGAATGGGGACGTTTCTATGGCCGTCGGGAGAGAGAGGGTCGGACAGCCCACAGCCATGCCCTGCGCGGGCCGGCAGGGTGGGGCGGGGCGGGGAAGGGGTGCGGGGTGGTGGGCCCTACCTGGAAGTGAGGGCTGTAGTGGTTGTCTCTGTTCACAATCTCCTTCTCGCGGCCATCCCGGGCCAGCACCGTGACCACCTTCCTGCCCGTCAGGTGCGTGTGGAGTTGAGAGGCGAAGATGTGGATTCCGGAAGGAGGCAGAGCCTGCGGGGATGGGGGGGGGGGCGTCAGGGTCTGGCCACGTGGTTGTCTGCACCCCCAGGGCCACAGAACGGCCATGTGAGTACTTCCCTGGACCGTTTGCATCACCCAGGCCCTTCCTTCTCCCGGATCGGTGAAACCCCCCATCAGAAAACTCAGTAGAGGGACGTCCCTGGCGGTCCAGTGGTTCAGAATCTGCCTTCCAAGGCAGGGGACGCAGGTTCAACCTCTGGTTGGGGGACTAATATCCCACATGCCTCGGGGCAGCTAAGCCCGCGCGCCGCAACTGGAGAGAAGCCCGAGGCTCATCCGGCTGCCGACGGCTTCCCTTTGGGTCCTCTCTTGAGCCCCCGAAGGCTGGTCGGTTCGTTCTGCCTCTATTCCACAGACTCTAGGGTCCTCACGTCCGGCGGATGACGTGGGACAGCAGTGCCAGCCGTCCTGTCCAGCCTCTGCCAGCCTCCAGCACTGGCAGGTCCCCAGCTGCCCTCGGCACGACCTCCCTTCATCTGCGTGAGAGCCAGGCCGCTGTTCCCTGCCGTCACCGTCACCTGGTGCTACAGCCGTGGTGTGACCGTGAAGCTGCAGGCGGGCAGCACGGAGGAAACAGGCCAGCCCTCACATCACCACCAGGGCAGACGGCCATTTTCCAGATGTTTCTCTTGCGTTAACATTCACTTGATTTAGACAGAACGTTTCCTAAAACGGATTACACACGTCAAGCGTTTTCTACTCGACGTGGTCATCTCCCTGGCAACACACCGCCGTGTTCGTCCACCCCATCGGCTGCTCCGGGAGGTCCTGGTGCCCTCGCCCCGTCACTGAGCGACCCCAGGCTGCTGCACTTCCGCACGTCACCCGATTTCACGTTTGTGCTTCTATCTTGTTCTCCTCCAGCTACTGTCCCCTGCCCTCGTCATTATGAGAACTGGGAAACCTTGTGGCCACATTTGTGACCATTGGGGCCAGGCCTGGGAGCACCTGCTGAACAATGGGGCCCTGGGTTTCTCCCGTCTGGTCCCCAGAGGCCGACCACTGGCCCAGAGCCGTGGGTGTGTGACAGGTGCAGGGGGATTGCCGTCCTGGGGCCTGTGGTCCAAAACACTGTGCTTCTTCTTGGCTGGTCTTGGGTGAGGATACCTAGATCAGGCCAGACTTCCGACTGCAGAAATCACGCCCCTCGGAGGTCTGCTAACGGAGATGAGATCCGCCACTCTGCCGGAGGCCCTTCCATGAGAGTCCACAGAAATGCGATTTTCACAAAGAATGTACCATTTAAAGGGGAACAAGAAAACGGAGTTATTTTTATTTGGGGCTGTAAAGTATTTAGAGACTCTGGTGAGAGAAGGCAGGGCTGCATTCCCAGGCCGGTGACAGGCATATTCTCAAGGTCAGCGGGTCAGCATGACCCGTGTACCCCTGGCAAAGGCCAGTCACTCGGCCTGGGGCCCCTCTATGCCGGTGAGTCTGCAGCCCCAGCTCCAGGCTCCGGCCACAGAGACTTGCACACGGCAAGGTGTCACCACGTTCTGGGGACACGGGAAAGTGTCAGATGCTGCTGTGGTTACGGTCTGTCCCCCCTGGTCTCAGATAAGAGCTGACCCACCGTGGATGCAGACGAGGCCAGTGCAGTCTGACAGCTCTGTCCCTTCAGTTCGAGGGCCCTTTGCTTGCCTAAGACTTGGAGGCTCAGGGAGCTCCCCGGGGAATCCATTCACTGGGAAGACAGATCCGCATATAAACCGCATCACAAGGCAGGCTGCTGTGAGAAGTCAGAGAGACCCCTGTTTGACTCCTCACTCTGCAACCAGAGGCACTGTGGCCCCGGCAAGCCTCAGTCTCCCCATCTGTGAAGTGGGGACGCTAACACTCACCTTGCAGGTCATCGTGAGAAGCAAAGGTACCACATGGGAGAGAGTGTTTGCAGCGTTCCCAACAGACCATGCCGTTAACACCCACCATATAAGGAACTTCTGGTTTCTTTTACTATTGGTTTCTACCAGTAGTAAGACAGACAACCCACTAGAAACACTGGACAACGTTATGAACAGATATTCGCAGAAAGGAAGGGCAAATGGCCAAGAAACGGGTGCAAACACCCTCAACTTCTACAAATGGGGAAATTCAAAGTGAACGACAGTGATGTTCTTCTCCCAAGTGATTGAGAAAATATTTTAAGCATTGATAATACGGTGGGTCAGGAAGTCTGGGGCACCAGGCACCCTCTGGTACTGTGGGGGGAAGAAGCCCCAGAACGGGCTTTCTGGGGGGCTTTTTGCCAGATTTATTCAAATGAAAGCTCACATCCCCGTGCGCGGCAATTCCACCTCTAGATACACCCGACACACATTTACCGCGGGCACAGAATTTCCCTGAGGGCTTCTTCCTGTCAGTGGAAAGTTGACAGCAGCCTGGATACTGGTGACGAGGGGACAGTTCAGCACAGGCCGGGACTGGGGGAGGCCGGGGAGAACCGAGGGCCCAGAATTTGGGGAGTCACTTCCGCTCCTCCCGAAGCTCGGTCCCTCCACCTGCCCCCGAGTCTAAGCGTTACCTGTTCCACACCTGCCCTCGCACAGCAGCCCTGGGCGTCAGGGCTCCCTTGTGTCCTGCGCCCCAGGCACCTCGCTGGCCTCACCTGGTTCGGCGCCAGTGAAGTTCCCACTGAATCCGTGCTGTGCATCGGTTAAAGGGCGTCACAGACAAACGTTCATTCTTCAGTTTGTTTTTAAACATGCCGCATGTAAGGGCTTGTAGAAACAGGTGGGGGGAAAAGTCCGAAGGGGCACCAGAGATCCAGCAACTGGCTACCTTGGGGAGGGGGAGAGGCTGCCGGGACCCAGGGGTGTTAGCTGCACTGCCTCCGTTTCTCATGGTGAATGTGTTGTCTATCTAATTCATAGGACGAGCATGTATTTTAAACACTGGTTCAGGTTTGGACTAAGCGGGAGCCAATTATTACTGGAGAGGAAGGTGCAGACGCACGCCGGCCGGCGGGACGGCTCCTGGGCGTCCAGAGGAGGTGGGGGGGGGGGGGCGCTGGTGGAGCTGCAGGGTGGGGAAAGCAAAGCCACAAGCCGCCGACCTCGGCCCCCACCCTCGGGGCCTCAGCAGGGCAAGCAGGGCGGTGCCAGGCCCAGCCCCATGTCCGGCCCACTCACCAGCTGGGTGCACTTGTCCGTGCAGTAGCCGGTGAGGACGAAGCCCGTCTCCTGCGGGGGGATGGCCATCACAGGCGTGTACACCAGGCCCAGCTCCATGATGCCCGCGTCGAAGCGCCGCAGCGTGGCCGTGTAGTACAGGCGGATGCCCGAGGAGTCGCGCCGGCCTGGGAGGAGGAGGGACGGAGGTGAGCGGGGCCCCTCGCCCCTCGCCCCGCCTGGCACACGGACCCCCCCAGCCACCCTCAACCAGGAGGCACCAGTCACCCACACCCGCTCCCACCTGCATTTGTTCCCACACCTGTTTACCCCAGAGGAACGCCATGGTTACAAGGACCGATTCACCTGTGCAATTCCCACGTGCAAGGCAAGAGCCATTGTTTCCGCGGAAACGAGGTGAATGCATTGGAAAGACTTGATTAAGGCAACGAAAGAAAACCCAAAACCGTGCTGTTGGGCCGGGTGAGGTGCCTGCGGTGCATTCAGGAAGCTCGCCAACGCCTCGGAGGGCTTGGGAAGTGCTTTGATATTCTTCCTGCTGGTTCCAAGGGCTCTGAGCTGGAACTGACCAGCAGGACACCTGTCGGTGAGGTTTGGGCAGAGAGCAGGGCGTGGCCGCTCTCACAGAGGAGCCTCGGCCCCATCGGGCAGGTGAGCGTGAGTCTGTGTGGTGAAGTCAGCAAGACGCATCTAAGGCACATCCTTCTTGTGGCCTCTCTCCCTCCTTCCTCCTTTGATTCCTGTCCTGCAGGGTTGACCCAGGGGCTGCGTATGCTGGGCGGACATCGCAGGAGAAACCTAAGCTGGAGCGTGGACCCCTGGAGCAGGGTCAGCGCTAAGGGTGCAGCCCCCCCGGCTCACACACCGTCCTGGGTCCCATCTGCTCAACAGTGTGCTGTGTGCTCTCAGGCAAGTTGCTGTCCCTCTCTGGGCTCAAAGTCAAGGACCTCTTCCAAAGAAGAATTTGGTGCTTCTGCCCATCATGTTCCAGCCACACCTGCCAGGTCTTCTTGTAGTCGGCAAATTGGAGAGTCCACGGCTCCCTGGGCAGCCTCGCAGTGATCATACGAAGCTGACGGATGGAGGTCTGGGGATGCCGGCACCCACAGGTCTCGAGTAATCCTTTCCCTGCCAGGAGTCAGTCAGCGAGGCCCTGGCATCTCGGGGCTAGTCCCATGGGAGAGGAGTAGGGGCTGGACATGGCCCATCCCCTCGGAATGGGCAGGAGAGCTGGGAGCTGGGCGGGGGAGCCCGTGTAACTGAAGAATCATCCTCCCGCGATGACAGACGGGGAAACTGAGGCCCGGAACCTGAGCTGAAGACCCTGCTCAAGATCGCAGGGCTGGGAAGTGGCCGAGCTGGGACCCCAGCCCAGGGCACCTTTGGGGGCAGGGCTGTCTCCCTGCTCAGCTGCTCTGAGGACACACCGTCTTGCCTCTGCCTCCCTCCCTCCCTCCCTGCCCCGTTCTCCTCCTGCAATGTCCAGACTCAGCCTCTGTATCTCTGGGCTGATTACATCAGAGGATAATAATAAAAAGCGAGATGCAATTGGTTAAAATTCAGACGGGGATTAAATAGTGAAATAATTGTTGAATTTTGATATTTAGAGAAAAGAGACCGATCTCCAGATTTGCAAAGTGACAGGAGCATCCTTACATTTGGCAAAAGATCCATAAATACAAGCAGATAATCAGCAGAGACAGACTTCCCTGATGCTTAAGGAGTTTTCAAAAATCCATTTGCTTTCAGGCTTTAAATGAGCAATAAATCCCGTGTCATGCTAAGGCCCAAGCTGCCGTACACTCCTCTGTGTGCGCTGCAGATAATTCCAGCGGCGGCACAAAGTAATAGTGACGCAGCCGGGAAGAAGTCGCTGGTGGCTATTGGTTGAGCACAGCCCGGTGCCCTCACCCAGTTGGGAGCGTTACATGCACGAGCTTCCCCAGCCTCAGGACAGCTGAGGGAGGTCAGGAAGCAAGGGTAGGGGTCACCCACCCAGGGTCACGCAGCTAGGGAGACACAGGCTGGGACCTGGCCGGGAGCTGATGTCTAATCTCTCAGACTATTTCTGCCCCTCACTTACACAAATGAAAAATGTCATTTAAAAAAAGAGAGAGTGAGTGAGAGGAAGAGGGCTATGTGACAATATATGGCAGGAGATGCTGGTGAAACAGAGAGAGGGGAAAATGTTTTCCGTTTCGGATACAGTATCTGCTGGCAGCATCACCCTAAAGACTGACCCTGGTTGTTCCTCCTTCAGGCACAGGATGATGCAGCAGTCCCTGCTCTCTGCCCCCATCCCCTCCATTGCAGCCAGGCTGGACCCCCTGTCTCCCTTTCCCACCTCCGTGTCTGTGAACAGCACAGCCTATCCCTCCATCTGGAACGAAGCACCTGTCAGCTTCCCCTGTGAAAATGGTCCTGTCCTCCGAGGCCCAGGTCACAAGCTGCCATGATGCCGCCCAGGCCGTGTGGACCCTTCCTTTCATACTTTCTTGCACTTTGCTTGTGTCTCCCTCCTAAAAGGCCTTTGCACCTTTCTGGACCTAAGGTCTGGTGTGGTAAATTGGGGAATGAGACATGATCCTGCATCTCACAGGAGGGGGTCTTGTGGATTTCTGTCTGCCTAGTATAAATTCAACAGCGCGAAACAAACAAGAGCCACCCCTCCAGTGCCCAGGGCAGACATCGCTAATCAATCCCAGTACGGCCTTCAGCTGCCTTTCCAGCAGGGAGCTACAGCTGCAGCTGAGGGTCAGTCAGAGGAGTCCCGGTGAGCAGAACCTGTTTGCCGCCCTGACACAGAGCACATGGAAATAAAATCCCATCGACACATTCACACTCCAGGCATGCGTTTGCTCTGTGGTGACAGGTTTTGAGAAGCAGGAGGGAAGTTCATAGCCAGAAACGCCCCCCAGTGAGCCAGGCACTCCCTTTGCCCTGAGGACAGTCCTGGGGCTGTGCCTCCCAATGGTCAAACCATTGGCGGCTGGGTTCTAGGCAGGGATCGTGTTGGCTCTGAAGTGGCCTGCATCCTGCCATCCTGCCATGTGCCCTGTCCTGGCCCAGCCTGTTCTGGGGACGGCAGAGCCACCTCTCATGGGTGCTGGAGAGTCACCCCTTTGGGGAGGGGAGGTCAGGGTTGGGGGGGCATCTCCTGGTCTGAGCAGCCTCACAGAAGTTAGATTTTCGGGGGAGACGGCACATGCGACCGCTCCGGCCTGTGACCTCCCTCCATGGTCTGGGACCCCGTTGGTTGGCACACCTGATGCTAGCCTTCTGCTCTGTCGGGTGCCAATGAGGAAAGGGTGTGGGAGGAGGGGTGAGCTGTGTTTACTCAGATGGACCCGACATCTAAATGATTCCTTAAAGCTTCGGAATCAGACCCAGCTTGCCAGGTTCAAGTGTGGGCTCGACCACAGCGTGGCTGCACCACTGAGGCCACGGAGCCGGGTCAGACCAGACCTGCTGGCTCTCAATTCCTACTCGCTTCATGGTCCTGGAGGCATCCCGTTACCACTGGCTTAATTTGCTCTGCTGCAAAACAGGCACACAAGAAACCTCTACCTGCCTTTCCCAGGTGGTACCTGGGACAGCGTGGTGTTGGTGGCAGCTGTGTTTATGAAGGGGGAGGGGTGAAGATGCTGGGCCCCCACCGTGCGGATGAGCCAGCCGATGAGACTCTGCCTGGGGAGCCCACCGCAGGCCCAGAAGACGGGCCGTGAACAAGAGACAAGAGGGACGCAGGCCGCGGTGGGCCACGCGACAAGGAGGCTAGAGCTGGGGGGAGAGGGGTGCGGTGCTAAGCCCCGCCAGCCCGGCTACCTGCCTAACTGGGTGCGGCCACGCCCAGCATTCCTGAGGGGAGGGCGGTAAGGCTGGAAGCACACCTCGGGGCTCCCTACCTTTCGTCATCAGCGGGTTGTGGTAGTGGACTTCCAGGCGCAGAAATCTGGAGGACCCAGGGCCCCCGAAAGCCAGGCCGGCCCCCTCTGGGTAGTAAAAGGCCTGTGGGGGCAGGGGGGGGGGTCAGGCCAGGCAGAGACTGCGGGGTCGGGGGGGCCCCGGGGCGGCCGGGGCACACCCACCCGCGCTGGGCCGCAGTGAGTGCTGTTGGTGGGGCAGCCAGACTAGGACTCTCCCCCTGATGGGCAGCTCACTACCAGCCCCTGCAACGTTCCTATTAGACTCGGGCTCAGGGAGTGGGGAGAGCTCATGCCCCCCGGCGAGCCCACCGCCCAAGCCCCTCCTCTGAGCCGGTGGAGGAAGCTGCTGGAAGACCCTGGACACAGCCCAGGGAGGCCAGCCCCGGGACCACCCTGTGCACAGACCCCTCCAAGTCCAGCGGAACTTGATGGGGGAAATGAGAGCGATGCCCACGAGGAATGTTAGGTCGTGGGGCTCCTGCATTTTCACAGGAAAGTAACGGAGGCTGGAGAAGGCGTTCGTGGCTCCGAAGAGCCATGGGATTCCAGCAAAGCACAGGTGGTGGGGAGACGGGGTTATTCGGGGCCTGGGTGGCCCTGGGGGCCTCACTTCTGGGAGGCTCTCATGCATAACTGGGGGCCCCCTGGGGAGATGCTGGGAAGGGCACGCACCTTGGCGCCCAGGGCCCAGGCGGCCAGCACGTGGCGACAGTAGTTGAGCCGCTCCGGCTTCATCTTGGAGTCGCAGGGCCCGCTGAAGTGGGGGAAGCTCTCGAACTCGGCTGCGCACTGGAAGACCTCCATGTGGTGCACCAGGGCCTCGTTGCCCTCGGTGACGATGGGCTCGTACTGCGGGAGCAGAGCACCCACTGCACCTGGGACAGCGGACCCCGCCCGCCCACCTGCTCACCCCCACGGGTGGGGCTCTCACCCAGCAGCTCCCTTCCGTGGGCCTCTGCGTGCCCCTCTGTAAAATGGGAGGGTTGAGCCGGGTGATTTCCAGGGGTGCTTCTGGGGCTCAGGTTTGGGGGTGGAGCCACCAACCTGGAAGCAGGCAGAATCTGCCAGAAGCTCACGGTGAGCTCAGGAGCAAAGGGAAGGGGACCCAGCCAGTCATCTCCCGATAAGGGGGCTGGGGGACAGGAAGGCCGCCGTCCTCGTGTGAACGTGGCTGCACAGACACACGGAGACTGCCCGAGGCAAGGCTGAGCCTAGGGGGCAGGTGCAGCCCTGAGGCGGGCCCACCACTTCCTGCTGTGTGACTTTGGGAACTCACACTACCTCTCTGGGCTGCACGTCCTCGAATGGAAATAAGAGTGATAATATCTAGCACTATGTGTATAGTATTGTGGTGATGGAGGGAGTAAACCACCTCCTCTTTCCCCCGGGCCAGGCAAAGAAGGGACATTCAACAGCTACTGTCGTTACTGTTATATCTCCAGGAAGGTGTTTAGAGCCATTGAGCTCTGAGTTGAGCTGTTATTTCATGAAGGAGGAGGGTGTCCTGACGGACAGATAAATAGCTAGACAGCAGTTCCAGTCCCAAGATAAGATGCAAAAATCAATACATCAGTTGCCTTTGGTCCAGGCTGGGAAGCTGGGGTGCAGCAGCCCTGGGAGGGTGGGGAGTGAGCAGGGTGACGGGGGGCGGGGCAGAGCACACTTGTGGCTGCAGAAAGTTCAGACCCTGCCTGGGGTCCACACCACAGAGGTCACTGGTCCCAGCAGGACCATGGACAGCTCCCCGGGGCGGGACACCTCCGAGGCCCCAGGTGGGAGGCAGAGCTGGGATAGGGCTGGGCCCACGTACCATGACGATGTGGTGCCGAGGGAAGCCGTCGGGGAGCTCGGTGATGTGGCACCAGTACGTGGTTTCCCGGCCGGGGACCAGGACGTCGGGGGCGCGGACCTCCATGGTGCGCACGTCTGAGGGCAGGGCCGGGATGGAGATGTTGGGCTTCAGCAGCTGCACCCGCTGCAGCCCCGTCTGCAGGCTGGAGACGTTGATGGCCTCCAGCGACTGGAACGGCTCCTCCAGGATGCCGTACACCAGGTGGACGGTGCCGTCCTGCAGGCGAGACAGGGCCCGGCACTCATCCACTCACACCCCCAGAGCTGGGCTCCTGGTGACCGGGGAGATGCCACGTCCCTACCCACCCTCGCCTGGCTGGTGACATGCCCGATTCTCACCTCTCTGAAGGAGGGGAGCTTTGAGGCTCTGTGTGGACCTGGCTGGGATTCAATCCAAGGCCGACCGCCCCCAGAGCCCGCGGTTTGCACCAGCCATTAGTACATGTTGTCTCCCTAAATTCCTTCTATCTACATTTGCTTAGCGTCCATTCAACCAACCATTGCTGGGTCGCTGTGAACCAGGCCGGCTGGCTCACCTGGGACATGTGTTCCCTCCACCACCCCCAGGGTCACTGGGGACAGGGCTGTTCTCTGCACAGGTGTCTCAGAGCTCCAGGCAGGAGGCTTCCCCACACCCAGGCTGGAGGCTCTGAGCTGAGCACACCTTGGCACCAGACGCCATGCAAAGTTCCGGGAGAGGGTCCTCTGCCTGCCCTTGCCCTTGTCCGTGGGGAAGGTGAGCCAGCAGGGTAAGGACTCAGACCTCCTTCTGGAAGGGCACTCCTTCTGGCTCCAGCTCTGTCCCCTCTCTGCCGTGTGTCCCTGGGCGAGTCCTCCCCTGTCTGGCCTCAGTTTCCTCGTGTAGCACTGGGCCAGCCCATGTCGCTGACGCATCATAAAGATAACACAGACTTTGGGTGTCAAGGTGCCTTGGAAAGTGGAGAGGATTTTGCCTTCAGGAGGGAACTGGCTTGTTTTTCCCTAAGGGTCTAGGAGCAGCGTGAGAAGCCTAAGGATTTTTAGATCTGTTGCGGCTGTGAATTCCTAGACAGAGCAGGCCGAGCCTTACAGATCATCTAAGTCCCTTTTACAGACAGGTAAACTGAGGCCCAGAGGAGGAGGGGACCTGCCCGGAGCCTCACAGTCCGTTGGCCACAGAGCCAGTCTGGGAAACCAAGTCTCCTGGGCTCTTTCCAGAATTCTCCTGAAGATGCTGGACCAGGAAGAGAGAACTAGTCAGGAGGAAGACCACTCAGGTCCCTGTCTGAAAGCTTCGGGGCGAGACCAACATCTAGAAACACGTCAGCTACGTGTCAACCAAGAGCTGCTTGCTTGAGGGATCAGACGCCGATGGCAGAGCTGGTTTCTCCCCACCTGCCTTGTCCCCACCCAGCCGCCTCTGGAATCCATGCTCTCTGTGCACGGCCGGCCCAGGGATACCGCCCTGGTATGCGAGAGGGCTCCACGCAGCCCACGGTCTCCTGGGCAAGCGGGCTGCCACCCACCTCGATGAGGTAATCCTTGGGGTCACAGGTGCCAAAGGGCCTCTTGAACAGCAGGGACAGGCCTTCCCGGGTCCTCTGTGCCCGCAGCAGCTGGTAATCCTGCTGGGCGTCCAGATGGATCTGCCCCTTCTGGTCACTCCAGGCGTCCTGTAGAGGCAAGGGCGGGCTCGGAGCACAAGGGGCCGAGTTCAGCGTTGGCCGCCCGCGGTGCAGCCCCTGGACATACCTCGCCCTGGGGCTCCTGGGGTTCTGCCCGGGGTGGGCGTCACGCCCACACTCGGTGTCTGCCTGAGACAGTGGAGTTGACCTCCAACCCCACTCTCTTCCTCTGTGCCCTTGACACACGGCCTCAAACGCCAGCCAGGACTCACTGGGGCTGGTTAGCCATGCAGGTTCCCAGACCTCTGGGTGGGACCCGGGAGCCTTAGACAAAGAATCGCCTTTGGTCTGTGGAGGGAGGGACCCTAACAGCACACGGAACCTCGGAGAGGGTTTGCCCACCCTGCACTTGCACTCCCCTGAGAGTGAGCCCGCCTGAAACGCCGCCCCCCCAGCATCTTGCCCACCTCGCCCTAGTCTTAGCCTTGCCCGGAGAGGGTAAACCGAGGCCCAGGAGGAAACGGACCCGCTGCATTTCCCCAGGATGTCCGAGGGTGGTGGTTCTGGCCAAACCCTGCCCTCCCCTCTCCCTAGCTGTTTCCCTGGCACCAGGCTCTAGGGCTCGGCCACTCCGGGGCTCCAGGCCAGGGCCCGGAAAGCCGTCCACCTGGCAAGGAGGCTGTGAGGGAAACCCTGCCCCCGACCAGCAGGCCGCTATTCCAGTTCAGGAACAACACGGGACCACCAGTCCTTGGCCTTAGGATTTTCTTAAACCCTGCATTCAGGGCTGAAGCATGTTTTCCTCATTTCCTTGAGCAAAAAAGAAACCTGCCAAAGATTTTGCCCCATTTTCCCTAGAGAAAAGCACAGTGGAGCTCGTGCTGGGGTGCACTGCTGATCTGCAGAAGGACTCGTTTTAAACAGAAGCAGAAAGTCAGCTCGTGAGCCTTCGGCTGGAAGTCTAGAATTAATTGTTGAACATATTTGCTAAAGGAGGAAAAACAAGTCTGACATTTGTTTGCATAGGAATTTGTTGTGCAAATTAATCCTGCCTGTGCTGGAGGACCGAGTGACCCCAGCTCTCCTGGCAGCCGGGGAAGCTGCTTCCGGGCTTGCCGGCTCCTCTGGGACGCGCTGCCCAGGTCTTTCTTGGCCGTGACCCGTAGCCACTGAGCATCCTGGTGAAGGAGAGGTGGGACAGCCCGGGGCCCAGGAGGCCCCACCCCGTCTGGCTGGTGGTCGGGCTCACCTACCCTCCCCTGGGAAGTATGCGGAGCTCCTTCCTTCCTGCGGAGTTGTGGCAGGGGTTGGACAGAGCACCACCGGCTTCCAGAAAGACCAGCTTGTGTGAACTCACACATCGCGAGAAGGTGGAGAGGGATGATTGTACCCACTCTGCAGATGAGGAACGCGAGGCCGGGGGCCTGTCCTGACCCCGGCTTGGAGCACCGCTGGATTCCCACACTTAATTGAAGGAAGAGCCCCTCTGCTCACAGATAAAGTGCCTCCTGACTTAAAAACTGTTTTAACCCTCCTGCGTCTGTTTCCATGAGAGTTGGGTTTGGTCCCCAGAGAGGTCAGGGTGGAAGAATGTTGGGTGGCGGCTCAGGGCAAGATGGCTAGGCTCCCCCAACCTAGAGGGCCTCCCTTCAGCTTGTCGAGGGCCCCCAAAACCTCTCTCCTTTGAAGGGAAACCTCCCCCCACCCCTTCTCCCTTTCTGGCAAGAATGGGGGTGAATTTCGGGCGTGGAGGGAAGCGCACGCCCTCAGCGTCCTGGCTTAACTCCACGGACGGTTCGTTCCACGCCCGGGTTGGGGGCCGGGGAGTCTGCACCTGCTCAGGTTACCCACATGAGCCAGCACCGCGTCCTTGGCAGTGGGCAGGCAGGCCAGCCACCGTGCTTGGCCGCGTGTGACCTCTGGGCGTTGTTCATGCGGGTGGGTACGTGGGGCCGCCCTCCCGAGGGCAGGGGCGGTGGAGGACGTGTGTTTATGTGGCGAGTGTGTCCTTCGTGTGCGGCTGTGCTCCTTGGGCACGCTGAGCTCTGTTATTTGGGGCGTGCAGTCAAGGACCGTGGAAGTCATCAATTTCCCATTTTGTCCTCACATCAGCATCCCCGAGATGCCCAAGCTTGGGACACAAGGGATGCTCAGAGTAAACGTGACCAGAGAGGCAGGAGGGAGACTTCCTTTGCCGGGTTAAGGACGGTGAGTGTAGAGGGAAAGGCAAGTTCAGGAGCACTGCGGAGGGAAGACTCACCCCAAAGTGGGCACTGTCCCCGTCGGTCCAGAGCACGACCAGGTCGGCGTTCTCCAACTCGCCACGGTCCGACATCCCAAACAGGATGCCGGCCTTGAGCTCCCGCACCAGGAGCTGGAAGTGGACAGTCTCCTGCACGTAGCTGACATTCCACGACAGCTCCAGGGTCCCCTCGGGGTCCAGGGGGATGCGGTAGGGGAAGGGGCTCTCGGGGGGTGCCGAGCCCTGCAGTGCGGCCACCAGGATGACCAGGAAGACGGCCACCGCTGTGCCGTACATGGAGGCCGCCTCGCGCACGCTGGGGCTGGGGACCTGCATGGCTGGGTGAGCTTGGCCGCCCCACCTGGCCATTTATGTCTCGGCCCCGCAGGGGGTGGGCCCGGGCTCCACCGGTAATCACATTTGTCTGGTGGGGAATTCAATTGTCCCAGTGACCCTCCCACCAGGCCGGGCCCCAGGCCAAACGCTTTGCTGCCCTTGCTTCTCCTAATTGGCACTAATGACACATGGACATCATCAGTGGGAATTGAAGCAGACAGGCTGGTTTCATTCGCTCTGAATAGTCTCCGAGAGGTGTCCGGAAAGGGCTCCTCCCTGCAGGCGGCCTCCAGCCAGGCACTGGGCTGACCACCAGGCTGGCTGCCTGGGCCTGTCCCCGTGGAGCTGACGGATTGGGCCCATGTGCTGCTCCACCGTGGATGGGCAAACTGAGGCTCCGAGGGGTTTCCAAGGTGACCAGTGAGTGACGAGACCTCACGGCCGCAGGCCCAGGGAGCTGCTTCTATCATATAATACTAGAGGGTGGACCGATTTCAAACTAAAGATAAAAGACGATCCCCAAATAGTCCCTGTGTTTAAACACTCTCTCCTTGGCCTGCTGTTCCCACTTTTGTCTTCTCTCGATTTCCCCACAGGCTCCAGCTGGTGCCACAGCTGCTCCAGAAGACGTGGTTGTACTGCTAGGGCTGGGGGCAGATTGCAGGTGGACTTCTGGGGGCCCCAGAGAGCAGGGTACACTGCTGGGGAGCAGACTTCTTTTTTTTTTAATTTTTATTTATTTATTAACATCTTTATTGGGGTATAATTGCTTTACAATGCTGTGTTAGTTTCTGCTTTGTAACACAGTGAATCAGCTATACATATACACATGTTCCCATATCTCTTCCCTCTTGCGTCTCCCTCCCTCCCACCCTCCCTATCCCACCCCTCCAGGCGGTCACAAAGCACCGAGCTGATCTCCCTGTGCTATGCGGCTGCTTCCCACTAGCCATCTACCTTACGTTTGGTAGTGTATATATGTCCATGCCTCTCTCTCGCTTTGTCACAGCTCACCCTTCCCCCTCCCCATATCCTCAAGTCCGTTCTCTAGTAGGTTTGTGTCTTTATTCCCGTCTTACCCCTAGGTTCTTCATGACATTTTTTTTTTCTTAAATTCCACATATATGTGTTAGCAGACGGTATTTGTCCTTCTCTTTCTGACTTACTTCACGGGAGCAGACTTCTTGATTCATACCTTGCCGAGGGGTAGATTGCAGGGCCCAATTCTTGGGGGAAACAGACTTTGCAGAAAGGGGTGTGAATGCCAGGCCTGCTTCCCTGTGTCCAAAGCTCCAAAGCCCACAATGTCCTTTAGCCTGGAGTGGACCCCGACTGAATTTGAACCCTCCCAGGGCAGCCGGCCAATTGCATGGTTTCTCTCGCACGCAACACAGAGCCTTTGCACAGGCCCGTTGGGACTCACGGCTCCGCAAGCCCCATGTGTCAGTCTGTCTGCATCCCAGCTCACTCCTGTCCTTCTCTGTGCAGAGGGGACTTGACTTGTGCTGTCACCTCCAGGAAGTTGTCCCTGATTGCCTTCTGCTCTGAACTTGGCCTCCTCCTTCCAGGAATCTGACACCCTTCCTTCTTTCTTCCTCCTCCAATTCCTCTTCTCTCTGGAGAAACCAAGAACTTGACCAATGTCCTCAGTGTCCACAATATCGTCTTCAAATACCCACAAATCCTCAAATAGTGACGAAGGCTAGCCCAGAGCTTGCAGCAGCAGGCTCTGTTTTTGCTCTGAACTCTGTTCCTTTGGAAGGAATGACTGTGTCTCTGCATGAGTATGAAATCTGGAGCAAGTTCCCCTCCCCTGGTCCTGGTGGGTGCTGGTCTCTGCTTCCCAGTGGCTGGGCCGCCCTGCAAACAGGGCCGAAGAAGGAAAGACACTACAAAAGGCTGCGGGATACCCCCCCTTGACTGTACACAGGGTCACAGGGTGGAGGTGTTACAGGGCACGTCACTCGTGCAGCTGACACCACAATAGCTGTTCTCCATGGGGCAGGGACTGCCTGCCCACCCACTGCTGGGGCCCGTTCCCCAGGGCAGCACAGAGCTGGAGCAAAATAAAGGGCTGAGTGAGTGAATACATGAGTGAGTGCAGGATGCCACCACAGGCCCCCGTCCTGGGCCTGGGGAAAGATGTGGAAGGATAATGGGCCACCAGAGCAGGCCCTCTGGGGCTGTGGAAGCTGCAGACCCTCGGCACAAGTGACAGCACGGAGCCCAGGGCTGTCCCTTGGCCTGGGGTGGCAGGTGCGCTTCCTGGAGCCCAGGCAGGGACTCAGGTAGAGCCCAGGGATGTCCCTTGGCCTGGGGCGGCAGGTGCGCTTCCTGGAGCCCAGGCAGGGACTCAGGTAGAGCCCAGGGATGTCCCTTGGCCTGGGGTGGCAGGGGCGCTTCCTGGAGCCCGGGCAGGGACTCAGGTAGAGCCCAGGGATGTCCCTTGGCCTGGGGTGGCAGGGGCGCTTCCTGGAGCCCGGGCAGGGACTCAGGTAGAGCCTGGCAGGATGGTGTTCCTATGGTTGGGGGGGGGGCACCAGGGGTGTCAGGCTACAGGATCAAACCCAAAGGCCTTTAAGTAATGCTGCCTTGCACAGAAGACAGGCGGGCACAGGCCAGGGGAGACCCCAGACCAGGCTCCGAAGGCCTCGTCCCACAGGGCACCGCCTCATTCTTTAAAATGTTGCCCAAACTTCCTCGTCTGTGGTGCCTAAGCAGCGTGTAGCATTTGGGATCCCGTGATACGATGGACCTTCACCACCCCCCGCCATGATCAGGGTGCAGCCACGGGGAGGAGGTGAGACGGGCGGCTCGGGCGGGCACCGTGTTCCCGGCAGGTGCAAAGCGAGGGTGACAGGGCTCCACGGCAGCCCTGGCTCTGCGTGAGCCTCCTGGCCATCCACGTGGCTCCGGCCAGAAGACAGACGGAACGAGCACCAGCTCTCTCCCGGGGTAGTGGGACCCCAAGGGCTCATCCTGCACCACCGAAGGGTCGGCGCTCTGGGTCTGAACCCCGCTCCACCCCTGCTGAGTCCCGGCTGGGCCTCCCCACGGAAGCATTTCCCCATCAGATCCCCAGCTCATCTGGAGATGGAGGAGCTGGACGACACAACCGTGTATCCCTCCGCCTCCCTTCACCCCCAGGGAGCTGGGCATCGAGAGGTGTGAGGCCTGGCAGCAAGGGCCCGGGACTGGAGTCAGCAGCCCTGCGGCGGACCTCGGGCCCGTTCCTCTCCGCATGCAGGTGAGATCCACAGTTGCTCCAAGAGCCGAGGAGAAAAGGTCTGCGTGGCTCTTAGCAGCGCGTGTGAACACATGTTCACAGGCATTCTCTTCCTCCAGCTCAGAACTGGGCTGGAACGCGGGCCAGGTCATTAACAGGAGATAGAAATTGTGTCCACGGCCATTCCTTCACCTGCTTGTTTCATTTCAGCCCCACCGGCCTTGGGTGCCCGATCTCTGACTGTCCGCAGACACGAGATGAAGCTTCAGAGAGGGGCAGCATCGTGCCGTCGGGGACAGGGCCGGCCTGGTGCCCAGATCAAGGACCCCAGGGTGCACTCTTAGCCAGGGGGGCTGGACCTGGAGACAGCCAAGGTCAGGGAAGTTCCACTGGAGTCAGAGGGAAGGGATGCTCGGAGGAGAAATTCAAGCAGGGAGAGAAACTGTGGAGGCTCTGGGCTGGGCTGGGGGTGGGAAGGAGCTGGTCCAATCAGGTGGCCTCTGCCACGAGGTGCCGTTCCTTGCATTAATGGATTTTAAAAAACAAGCAATCCGACCTGGAATAAGGAAGCAGTACTCAGCGGTCCTGCCCCAGCCCGTGTCAGTGAGACTCCTGCCCACCCCAGGCGCCCTTTGGCACTTGTCAGTGCTGTCCCGGCCCAGGTGCTCTCAGGGCAGGGGTGGGCGTGCTGCCCCCCTGCTTCCACCCTCCTGCCCGGCTCTGCTCTGGTGTTTGGGCGCATTGTGCCCTCCAGAAGCGGGGGTGGGGGGGTGGCACCCGGGGCGTCGCTGCCACCCTGTCGGGAAATAAACACTGTTCACTGCTCAGCGCCTGGCTCTCCTCCAAGGCGCTTCGACGGCTGACCTCATTTGGAACCAATTTCAGCGTTTTAATAAGCCCTTTGCTTTCCCGCATCTCTCTGACACTGTCATCCTTCACGCTGTAATCCCCCATCGCCTCTGCCACGTGAGGCCGCTCCGGCTGGCTTCACAGCAACCCGACTGAAGCCAGTTAGGGACCTGACCCAGACAGGCCAGGCCAGGCCAGGCCGCCCCCAACGACCCCAGGGTGGCTGCAGGCAGTGCCCCCCCAAAAACTCCAGCAATCTAGCTGACAGCCGGGCAAAAGCTGGACTGAGAAGGGCTGCTGGGGCTGCCGGAGATGGAGACCCCCCACCCCCATGCCCGGGGGGCACGTCTCCATCCCTTGTCCTGAGCATGGCTGGTCGTGATGTGAAGGTATAAGAAGCATGGCCTCCCAGCTAATCCATCTGCCGCCCCCGTATGTTCCCCCGTGTCTGCCCATTAACGGTGGCGGCCCTGACATTAGGACGGCACATCCAAGACTTGAGATGCCCAGGGCCAAGGGCATCAAACGGTGTGGCCACAGCCTGAGGGCTGGGGGCATGCAGGAGCCCAGGGCACCCCAGGCCCTCTCAGCTCCAACCTCCGCCCACTCCCTCTCTGGCGGCTGGGCCAGAGCCCCCACTGGTCCCAGAGCTCCCTGGGCCAGAGCAGTGAGGTCTCCTGATTCCTCTGGGGGCCTCAGTCTGCCCGTCCTCGGGTCCAAGGCCTGCACCCCAGCCACTCCTACATTCACACACACATACCCCTAACCAGTGCGTCTGGAGGTGACGACACACACCTGGGGTGAGGCCTGCAGGGCCCTGAGGAATCTCACCAGGAGAACATCCTCAGGTTCTGCGCTCTCTGCATCCTCCAAAAGGATGAGGACACCGTCCTCTTTCCTGAGTTTGGGGACCCTGTGGCAGGTGTGGGTGCACAATTTTTGTGTCTTCAGCTTTTCCAAAGGGGCCACTGCCAGAAAGGTGGCTGGTCCTCAGGCGGCACCCAGACCACTCCCCACCCCAGAGGGGCCTGAGCCCTGAGCTGGGCTGCTGTGTGGTCAGGACGGAGCTGTGTGCTCTGAACCTCACTTTCCTCATCTGTAGAATGGGAACAGTGCCCAGCGGGGTGAGCGCCCAGGGACCGGCGCTGACACTTGGCTGTGACCTTGGCGGGGGCGCTGCTGCTTCTGTCTCTACACGAGGCTGCCCCTCTCGCCTCCATAGGCCTGTGCCCACCTCTAGTTCATGTCCACAAGCCCAGTCACCTCTGAGGACAGCCACCACGTCACCCGAAAGTCAGTCCACCTACTGTTGGCCCAGAGTTGGCCAGTCCAGGTAGGTGACAGCCGTCATGCTGCTGGGGTCTGGGTCCTCCTGATGCTTCGAGATGCTCCGTGCTTGAGCCCAGCCCCCGCCCGGCTCTGACGTGAGGCTGCATGTGCAGGGCGTTCTCGAGCATTCAGAGCCCTGACCACCGCCACGTCACAGGTGAGGACCCCAGACTAGAGACACGCGGATACAGGCAAGGCCACAGGCAGTGGCGGTCGGGCTGGAGGAGAGGGCGGGCCTTCCTGATCCTCCGGGCAGCTCCACGCAGGCCCTGCCCGCCCACACGATGGCCTTGACAAGGGAGCCAGCGGGCAGCGGTCACCTCAGCTGCCCGGCCACGCCGCTCCTCGGATGACCAGCCCCTCTACACCCCGTGCAGAGGTCCAGGGCCACACCGTCCCGTGGCCCTGAAGCTCGGGGCTGCTATACCTCCCGTGACCCCAACCGTCCCTGCCAGCTGCCGCCCAGCACCGCGGGTCAGCTGGTGCCGCCCAGTCCAGGACCCTCTGACTTGCCCCCCCTTCCTTAAGCCAGAGCCAAGTAAAGGTGACTCGGGCCTGAAGGTCAGAGGGCCCCGCCCACCTTGGGGCGGGGCAGATCTGGAGGTCAGATCTGAGAGATGCTGCGGGGCGGAGCCTGCCCGGCTCCTCCAGCGCCCAGCGACGTCTGAGGTCCCGCTTGGGGCACAGACTGCACAGAGCACAAGCGTCTGTTTCCGAGGGGGCTGGGCATGCAGCCTCTCTCCTTTCTCAATATTCCCTTGTGCGACTATGTGCAAACTTATTGAACCCACCCCCTGCTGGTTAAATACGTGGGCTGTTTGCTTTCTCATCTAAGCCGGTGGTGGCAGCGGTGCAATGACGGTCACGCACATCCATCCTCAGGCTCTCGAGCCTGTGAGTCCTCAGGGTCAGCCCCCAGAACTGGAACGGTGGGGCTAGAGGCAGGCAGCTGGGCTTCCTCACGGAAGTCGCTCCCGAGGTCCAAAAGGCTCTCCTCAAGAAAGACCGTCAGCCGCTGGCCGGGAGCCAACCACCAAAGGCAAAACCCCCTCCCTGGAACAAGTAGTTTCTTACAGGTAAGTGGGTTTTAACCTTGTTGACGGGCCAAATTCGCTCTTGGGCCGGGCAGCCGCCCTCCGGCTACAGTCAGATGCAGCACATACATAAACGCAAATTCAATAAAGCCTGAAGCTCGCCATCTGCTTTTCAAAGATGAGACTTTGGAAGGAGCAGGTCCCGGTGCCCGGGGGCCTCTGACATTCACGAGGCAAGAGGGGGCCAGCGATCTGCACGCCCTGATCCAATTGTCTCTCCACTGATCAAGTTATACAGAGACTTGCCCAACAGCGGGCGGGGGTCAAGGCGAATTAAACGTAGGAACAGAGACGATGCTACACGTCGGTGAGGAGGTGGCGTGACCCGGTGCAGGTGCGGACAGGGACATCTTTCCGGGGGATGCGTGGTCCATATCTAGAGTGACAAGATGTCTCAGTAGGGCTGGGGCTGGGCTGGGTGTTACCACCCCTGGACGACAGGTCTGCATTTGACAGTCCCCTGCATGGTGGGAGGTGGGAGGTCACTGTGCGGTCGCTACTGAGGGTCCCAGGTACATTCCAGGGGGTCTGTCGAGGAACCCATCGCATGGCATCTCCTTGGCTAGTCCGGTTGATGTTACCACCCCCCCGGCTGAGATCCTCTGTTGCCACTGACACCATCTCGGTACAGAGGGGTGTCCTTTAAAACCAAAACATCAACCACCTTCTTACATTTGAACAAACAGAAGCTTCAGGACAGCACTTTGAGGGACAAAGGGGAACTCCACGTAAGCTGGTGTCTCCTTTGGGATGTAGACGTCATCACCCCCAGCTCAGGGGGAGGCCCTGGAAATTATCAATAACTTTTGTGGTTTCAGCGGTTTGATTGTTTTCTGTCGTGTGGTCTCACAGTGTCAAGCAGACCCAGGCTTTAGTCTCAATCCAGAAGCGTCATCCGTAACGAAGGGACGCTGCTGCATCTTGGGAGCCGGTACGCGGTACCCAGGATCTGTTGATGCCTCACCTGCCCTGGAGGGGGCCCGTGGGGGTACCCAGGGCAGAACATGCTCTTCAGGTGTGTTGAATAACGTTCTGAGGCTTCAGTCAAATGGGAAGCGAGGCATACTCCCCACCCCCCAAATCCTACCAAGTGTCAGAAAGATGTTTTGAAAAGAAAAAAATTCATAACAGGATTGGTTTTTTAAAAAATGGAGTCTTTTCAGGGGATCAGAATTCTGTAGGGATCACAGAAAGATGCAAAGAAACAAGATTAGAGGAAACCACGTTCCCAGCAGGTGCCCTGAGAGGACGGCTAGAGAGGCTGGAGCCCCAGACTCAGAGCCACGGAGACGAGGCGCGTGGCAGGGTGGGAGGATGGTCAGCGTGCTTCCTCGAGCTGCTGCCCACGGACCAGCCCCGTGACCAGTTGCTCCTCCCCCACATGGTAAGCAGCGGAGGGCCCCTGAGTCCCCAGATTAAAGCAGAGAGTGGTCACCACTGCAGGACACTGACCAGGGAACTACTGTCCCTGATGAAACACAGGGACCCCCTCCCCCAGTCCAGGGAAGCAATTCCCCACCCACCTTGCCCGGATGCTCGTACCACCCCATCTTCCGTCAGAGGCTCAGAAACCGACGCAGCAGCGGCAGACAGATCGAATGCAAAAATAGGCACACTGCCCACCAGACGAAGCAAGTGAGGAAAAGCTACCCCATCACAGAGGCTTCATCTCAGAAACACAAACCCCAGCTCCCTGGGGAGCGGCATTGATTGAGTAAGCAGAGAGATTTTAAAATGAGTGTAATTACTATCTTTAGAGAGATAAGAGGGGTTATCGTAGTCATGAAGCAAGAATGGGCCTTGATATAAAAGAACTAATTAGAGATCTTGGAAATTTAAAATAGACGGGCTGAAAGCAGAAAGGAGACATGTGAGGAGCAGATTGGTGCTGGAAGACCAGGCCAGGCACTGCCGGAGGAATTCATCTTAAAGGGCAAAGGGATGGAAAACAGGGAAAAGTGGGGACTTGGGGGACAGCTCCGGATGCCCCACAGCCACCTAAGGGACATCCCAAAGTGGAGCAGCAAGGACGGAAGGGAGAAAACAGACAAGTGACCCAGAGCTATGGAAAGACATCCATCTTCAGACTTGGAGCCAATGGACACAGCCTGGCAGACCTGGGGCGGCCAGAAGGAACACCAGGGACGGAGTGAAGAGGCTCCCAGAGAGCGAGTGAGCACTTCCACTTGAGGGCAAAATTGAGAAAAAGAGCGAGAGGGGGAGAACGCTGTCCTGTGAAGGAGCGTGCTGGAGCAATGCCAGTTTTCCTAAGCGCAGCACAAAACGACAGGGGACCCAGATCTCTCCTCCAAAATTCTGAGAGATGTTATTAAGTCCACCATTCCAAATCCAGCATCCTGCTTTCGGGGCAAAATTGGAACATTCAAGGACTCACAAATTTGGCCACCACCCTCCTTTCTGACAGGATTACTCAAGGGTGTACTCTGACGAAACAAAAATCTTAACCCAAGAAAGAGGAGAACACGGGACAGAAGAAATGCTGGGAAGACAAAAGTCAGCATATGGTGAAGTCCGGGTAGTTTTGTTGTTGTCAGGAATGGGATCCATTGTCATCTTTGTATTCTAAAATATTTCCAATATGAGAAAATTAAAGAGAAATGGTGTCACAGATATTCACGTGCTCACCACTCAGACCTTCCGTATGCTTATTAGGCCGTGTTTGCTTTAGTTTTACAAAATAAATAAGTAACACATGTTCAGTTAAGCTCCCTTTGTCCCTCTCCTCAAATTGAATCCGTTTTTCATCACATCTCTACTTGGATTATGGTAATGGGTACAAAAGCATTGATTTTTAAAAGCGTTTATTTTGTAGCTGGCGGACTTGCTAAACTTGTAATTGTCCTAATAAATCTTCATTGGGTTCGCTTGGTTTTGTCAAGTGGAATTTTCCAGTGTCAGTGAGTAGTCACATTTCAGCTTCCGGCGGTTCAATATTTGTGTCTTTTATTTCCGTTTCTGTCATGCAGACTCGCCAGGCCTCCCTGGCGGCGGAGACCCTGGCGTGCGAGGGTGCACAGCCCAGCTTGTTCCCGCGAGCACTTTCCGTATTTCCCCAAGTGCAGGAGGCCTGCCATCAATTGCCGTCAGATACCCTTTCCTAAGTGAGCAAGTTTCTCTTTTCAAACAGCAATAGATGCTGACTGTGATTAGCTGCCCTGTCCACCTCTGTTAAGATGATCCTTAGGTCTCCCTGCCTTTCTGTTAATGCAGAGTCATGGTTCTCAAACTTTTGGGCTGCTGGACCCCTTCACCCTCCTAAAAATGATTAAAGACCCTAAAGAACTCATATGAAGGATGCTATACAATTTTACTGAACGAGGCACTTCCCTGGTGGCGCAGTGGTTAAGAATCCGCCTGCCAATGCAGGGGACACGAGTTCGAGCCCTGGTCCGGGAAGATCCTACACACCGCGGAGCAACTGAGCCCGAGCGCCACAACTATGGAGCCTGCGCTCTAGCGCCCACGTGCCACAACTACTGAAGCCCGTGCGCCTGGAGCCCGTGCTCCGCAGCAAGAGAAGCCACCGCAACGAGAAGCCGCGCACCGCAGTGAAGAACAGCCCCCGCTCACCACAACTAGAGAAAGCCCACGTGCAGCAACGAAGACCCAACGCAGCCAGAAAATAAATAAATAAATTTAAGAATAACTAAATAAATAAAAGCACTTAAAATTTTTTTTTTTTTACTGAAGGATAGAAAATGAAAATCTCAGTAAATATTTAAGGATAAGAACCAGGCTCCTTGATGGGAAGACATTGTAACATTGTAAAGACAATATTCTCCCGTATTGATTGTAATAAGTATATTCTCCACATCTGAACATCTCTGAAACTGACATATACTTTACAATTAAGGGCATATCACAGCTTAACTTGCAGCTTTTTCCTTCCTAGTAATACATTCAGTGACGATTTATCTTAAAACAGATGATGTCTGATTTCATACGTGCTTTACATATCTTAGCTCTTTTATTTTTTACACTAATGCTTCCAGCAATATTGGTGTGATTATTACCCCATTTTACACAAGAAGAAGCTGAGGCACAGAGAAGTCAAGCAACTTATCCAAGGGAACACAGCTGGGGAGAGACAGAACTGGGATTTGAGCCCAGGCTGTCTGGTCCTAGGGCTTCTACCATTCTGCACTACTCTCCAGACGTTGAGTTTCTTCAAATTAATCTGTAATTCAGTTCTATCTTAATTAAAGCCCCCCAAGGATTCCCAACCTCACGAGCTGATAATACACGTAATTCAGAAGAGGAAAAAACTTAAGAAAAATTTGGCAGCAAGATAAAGGGACACTGACACACATTTTAACCTTCTCGAGAACAGGGCTCCACAGAGCCGTAAAGGTTGTGTCTGTCACATGCTGGGGAAGGGAGAGGCCAACAGGAGAGCAGAGGGTCCAGAAACAGACCCTTGCGTGTATGGAATGAGACTTACGATGGATGTGATTTTCACTTCGATAGTGAACAGGTGACACCTGGCTCTTCGTGCGTCAAAACAAAATGAAAATAAAAATAAGCAGACCTCTGGCTCACATTTGCAAAATTCCTCAATGGGCTAAAAATTAAGCATCAAAGTCAAAATTGCACCAATAGTAGGGACAATATCGTGTACTTTCATCAGCCTCCCAGAAGCCCTAAAGAAAAAGCCCCACAGATCTACCCTTGAAAACTGTCAGCTTCAGCGTGATGGACCATAAAGAGAGGTGGAGACAGACAGCAGCGGGGAGGAAATGTTTGCCACCCATAAGAGAGATTCAGGTTTCATATCCTGAATATGTAGTGAGCACCCACAGATCAGCATGAAGACACAAAGCCTCAGGAATGGAAGAAATGGGCCAACGAAATGAGCAGGTGTAAGAAAGGATTCTCAGCCACGGCAGCAGGTGGGCAAAGGCATA
This sequence comes from Pseudorca crassidens, assembly GCF_039906515.1. Lineage (NCBI taxonomy): Eukaryota > Metazoa > Chordata > Mammalia > Artiodactyla > Delphinidae > Pseudorca > Pseudorca crassidens. Next base: position 2,442,960 of record NC_090302.1, on the reverse strand, counting down.
GTCAACCAGAGATGTCATTTAACGCCGCGAAATCGTGCAATTTAATCACATCCAGCATGGGTCCCGGTGTGTCTGGGAGAAGGGAGCATCGGGCAGGGTCCCGGAGGGAAAATGACAGGTCACTCAGATGAGGGTGTTCAAGGAGGGTTTAATAACAGGGGTTTTGTGAAGAGGTGGGCCCAGCGAGAGGCCCCAGGTGAAGGGCAGGAATGAGCTGTTGTTCTCACTGCTGGGATGAAGGGAAGAGGCCCCAGAAGGAGAGCGCTGGGTCCCAGGAGCCAGCATGACATGGAGAGATGCAACCCTACAGAGAGGGGCCCGGGGTGTAGAGCTCCCCCCCACCCCGCTTCGGCCTTCGCTCACCTGCCATGCCCGCTCCTTGGCCATGCCTGGGGGAAGACTGGAAGGTTCCTCTCGCCCGTGTCCACACAGGCAGCAGCTGTGTTCACTGCTCACACACGGCTTTCTCACCCACCCTCCTGAGCCGCATGCCGCGCCCCCGTAAAAGGGAGGGAACCAACATTCAGGCCAAGCAAGGCCCACTCTGGCCCGAACCCCCGATGCTCGGGGTGAGAGCCCCTAAGGGAGGGGCATCCCTGGTGGCAGCAGAGTGCGGCCGTCCCAGGCTCCTCCGAGGGGAGAGGCATGGTTCACAAACGTGGCAGGGTCTCAGAGCGCACAGGGTCACCCGACTACCCCAAACTTCTCATCAGAACACGAACGGCAAGGCTAGTGGAAACAGTGCAGCGGGAGAGGCCGGCAGGCGTCGGGAAGGGCAGCAGAGTCCTCGTGGGTGATTCTAGTTTCATAACAAGGACAGCGGCCCCAGGGTCCCTCCCCAACCTGGGAGCCACACTGCACCCCAGGCGTTGAGAAAGGGGGCAAGGAGGGTGCAGTGCGGACAGGAACCACCAGCAGAGAGAACTCATGGCCCCAGACTGACCCATCTGGGGGTGACAATGGGTCAGTGAGATGCCCGAGGCGGGCCCTTCCCTCCCTGCCATGTCTCCTGCTGCCAGCGCACCACTGGCCCTGGTTGCAGACAAGGCCTGGTTTCCAGAATGCACCCAGATGTTCTCCCCCGGCCTGGCACCTGCTGCCCCCTGCCCCCAGCCTCCTGTGCCATCATTGCCAAGGGACAGACCAAGCGCGCAAAGGCCTTTCCATAGCCGGCAGAGGAGGGAGGACCGCAGGCGGGGCTGTGGAGGGAGCACACTCCCAGCCCAGGGGGCGGCTGGCGGGCGGTGCCCTGGGCAGGGGCCGAGGGTGGAATGCCATTCCCCTCCAGGCTCCATCAGAGGCAAGGAAGCTGTCTGGCCAAGTCCCACCCCGCCCCTAGGATGGGTAAAGCCGGAAGGACTGGGGCTCCAGAGACCAGCACCCAGGCGCCAGGGCAGACCACCAGGAGGGACAGGTGGGATTTCATGCCCAGCACAGCCCTTGCTGCTGGGATGGCCACAGCCTTTTCCTCACAGAGCATCCACGCTGGAGGGGGCAGGGCGGGGGTGGCCTCACGCTCACCTGGGAGGTAAGCAGACTCAGGTGGCTCAGAGCCGCACATGGGGAAACTGAGGCTGAGCTGAGGGCCCAAGTTCACGCACTTAGGAAGCAGGGGACCAGGGTCAACCCCCACTCTGTCCACCTCCAAGCCCTTGTCTTCCCCCTGTGCTGCCCCAGGGCAGTGTGACCAGATCTACAGGTCCAGACCCAAATTCTGGACCAGCCCAGACCAGGAACCTGACCCAGGGGTAGATTCTGAGAGGACAAGACTGGGCCTGTCCTGTCCACCTCTGCATCACAGCACCCATCCCTGTGCTGCACACAGTAGGTGCTCAATAAATGAGTCAGTCTGACTTGGCATAAGCACTCATGCTCAAAGAGAGGTAAACAATTGCAGAAAAGGGGACATTAGAATTTTGATCAAAGTGTTATGTGATCCTCCTGGCATCCCGGAGGCTGCATCACTCAAGCTGGGCCTTGTAGGGTGCGTAGGAGTTCGTCCAATGTGATGGGTGGAAAGAGCATCTGCGGCAGAGGCACCGGCATGGGCAATGGCAGTGAGACACGGACATAAAACGTGCACCTGGGATCAGCCAATCTGGGGGTGGTCCTAGGCCGAAGGACTGGCCTGCCCTGCAGAAGCTGCACTCCATCCGGGAGGCTGAGGAGAACGGCTAGGGAATTCCCGCTGGGGAGGGGCCCAGACGTGCGTGGGATGGATGGGGGTCGGGGGGAGTGGGGTGAGAGGCCCCGCTTAGGGGTCTTGCAGTGGTCCAAGTGTCCCCAGGGCAGATGGGCTGAGATGGGCTCTGCATCTTCTCTCTGGGGAGCCTGGTGGCGGGGAGGGGCTCTGGGCACACCCCTGAGCTGTGCCTCAGCTCCGTATCCGGCAGTCACTTGCCCCTCACTGCCTCGGTTTCCTCATCCATCCAACAGGAAGGATCATCACGGCCAGTGGTCTCAGTGGGGCGTCAGGCGCAGAGGGAGGCTCGGCTTCTGGCTACTCCTGGTCTGGAAGGCTGAGAATCTAGGACCAGCATAGAGCCTCAGACAAATGCTTTCTCATGCGAAGGTCTTTCATTCATTCAACAAACAGTTGCTATGGCTGGGGCTGGGAGCCGGAGACCGAGAGAGACAAAGCTCAGCCCTCATGGACCTTCCTTCCCGGCACAGAGAGGCAGAGGATGAAGGAGCCATAGATGAGACGGTGCCCGAGAATCAGGGCCACGAAGAAAGGGAGCAGACGCCCGGTAGAGAAGGACCTGGCGAGGGAGGCTGAGGATGAAATCTGTCCTCCCAGCTTCTTCAGTGGAATTCGAAACACCACGCATACCTCCCCATTTTACCGTGGGGGACTGGCTCGGGCGGCAGTGTGCGTGAGCACAGGACCGTAGCTGATGCCCTTTAGGTCGCTTCAGGCCCCCAGATGGGGGGGTGGTGGGGGCAGCGGCCAGACCAGGGCAGGAGGGAGTCTCAGCTCAGTAAGCCCACCCCTCACCCCTGCACCCCGCCACCCCAGAACACTCTGCTCAGCTCTGCTTGCCCGCATTTAACCTCGCTGTTCCCCCCTCCCTCCCCAAACCCTCCCCCTTCCTCACCCCCCACCAAGCTTGCCATTGGGAGCTGGCAGCAGCGATGGATTCTGACAGGAGAGCCACGGCCAAGTCCATGTTTCCGGTCTTTGTGCCCCAGAGGAGGTCATCTGCTGTAGGGCTTGGGTGGCTAGAGCTCACACGGCACCTCGGAGACCCTCCTGAGGGAAGGAACGGCTCCCTCGCTATTGGGATGAAAGGCCTCCAACCTCACACAGACCTTATTGTCGCGTCATGACGTTTGTAAGTGTCAGTCACAGAGGGGCCTCCGTCTTCATCTCTTATTAAAATGAACAGTTTTCAGCATTCTCCGCAGCCTGTGCTAACAGAAGCAGGCAGGTGGCAGGAGATGGCTTTCCTCTTAGGAAAGGTTCACAATAGGGTCACATAGTCCAAACAGGCGATCTCTTATGTTTATCTTCTATTTTTTAGCAGGATTAGCGGGGGCCCCCCAACAGCATGGGACATGCTCAGTGTGGACTTAGGGCCCGCGGGATCCTGGCCGTGGCGCAGCGCAGGCAGGCATTCCCTTCTCCAAGTCTCAGGCTCTTTACTGTCAAATGCGTCAAATAAAAGAAGAGTTCTCATCTCTCAGGGCTATCAGGAGGGCTCAGTGGGAGCTAATCATAGCACAGTCCCGGGTCCAGCTCCACCTGAGGCAGGGAACCTTGTCTCACTGGAAACCTCACCCACCTCTGAGCTCCCAGATAACAGGGGCTCTTGCTCTTGTCTCTGCACCCCTCCCCGGGGCACAGCACAACAATGGACGGATGAATGAATGAATGCACTGCCTGGGTTTGCTCTTCTTGTGGGAAGGTTTGGCTGGGAAACTGAAGATCAGATCCCGAGAGCTCCTGCTAAGGCTTCTCAACAAGGAGCAAATCTCTGAAATGGAGGAAATAAGAATCCCCTGGGGCCCCATCTCACTCCCCCACCCTGGGCAGGACTTGTCCTGGGATTCACACAAGGAACCCTGAGGGACCCTTGGCTGTGTCCCAAGCACCTCTGTCATCACCATGGTTTCCTCGTCCAGCAGCCTCGACGATTCCTAAAGAACAAACACACCAAGCTTGTTGTCACAACGTTTTCAAATGTTGCGGTAATTAAAAACCATCAGTGATTTCCGTTCAAACAGACCAGGCTGTCTGCTCCCACCAGGGCAATTGGAATCATCCCACCCACTACGTGTGCCTGACCCCTGGCACACGCACCACACACCCGCCCATTCCCGGCCCCTTGCACGCCTGGTTGTCTGACCCTCTCACTCTCACACACTCTGATGCCTTGTTATTCTCCTGGTCACATCCAAATGACACCCAGTCCAAAGTCCTCAGTCTAGGATGTGAGTACACGCTGCTAGCCAACATCACAAGATAATCACAGTGTCATGGTGCTGCCCATCCCACAATTATTTTTTTTAATTAATCTGTTTTCTAAATGGGCTTGGCTTGGGGACATAGATTTAGTGACGTCAGCCGGTCTGCCACCAGCCCATTCAATCAGGCGGAACCCCTTAGGAGTGCAGATGGGGAAAACAGAACAATTCAATGACCAAAGAAGGTTAATTTAGCAATTGCCCGAAGGTACAGGCTATTTCCATAAGTACTCACTGGTGGAAACAGCCGCCACTTCTGTCATTTGGCCCAGCGCCCATAAACTTGGAAAACTCAACGGGGTGCCCCAAGATCCGCTGGGCAGCTGAAACAGAGGCTGGGGAAAGGGGGGCCCCCTCTGAGCAGCCATCGGCTGCCCCTTCTGAAATCTCGCGGACTTCCAAGGTTGGAAGGGTTCCCCAGGGTCAGCTCGGCCAGCTCACCTCTGCTTTAAGTCATGGCCAGCTGCTGCTTGGACACGTCTGGAGATGGCAAACTCACCCCCTCCTGAAGGTTCCCAGAAAGAGAGTTGGCCGTTATCCTCACATCCTGGCAGAAACTTTACCCCCCAAGCGCTCTGCTTCTCTGTCTCTCTGCAGGACCAGACTCGGGTCAGAAATAGCAGCTGGATAAATGTCCTTTGCCCCCCGAGAACTTAATGCACTCCACCTGAACTTATATGTGACTGTGTGTATTGTGTGGCTGTGATTAGAAGGCTGAGTCCCCGCGGTCAAGCCATGGTCCCTCCCCTACAGGCTAGCCACACTTGCCCCCAAGAAACATGTGGCCATAAAGGTCCCGTCTTTACTGTGCCAGGCTCAAGCCCCATTTGCTATCAGTGGAAAATGAACCTCTGTAAATTGCCACGCATGATCCAACGTGTTGGGATTTTTTTTCACCCAACTTGGCCATCTGTTGGATTTGAGTTATACCCATGAAGCTCTGCGTCGCGGAAAGATGCTGGTGCCGGGGACGTAGTAGCTGCCGTAGTCTGCAGTTGCCATGCAACTGGAAAGCAGATTGTAGTGGAAGGAACACCAGTGGGGTGGCGCCATGACGTTCCTCCCACCCCCAGGCTTGTTTTGGGCCAAACCTGAAAGAACTGTGCGTAGCTCAAATCCTTTTCTTCATGCGCAGGAGAAAGTGCTATTTAAGGAAATCTGATGGTGCGTTGTTTCTATAAAGTCAGACTAGTGACTCTTCATTTCCCCCACCCCCTTTTTATTTTTGGAAATGGGGTTTTTGCTTAAAAGCAAGCCACGCTTTGGTCACACAAAGACCAAGTGTGGTGGTGACGATGGGACATCGTTATCCAGATGAAACCCATTCAGCCACCTCCTTGCTGGTCGTGTGACCACGGGCGCGCCAATTCACCCCTCTGTTACCATCTGTAAAGTGAAGATAAGAAAGGCATCTACCTTACGTGTTGGGAGGAAGTATTCAGTCTGGATTCAATAAAATGGGCTCGATTACACCATCACAAGCACCAGGAGCCCACCTCCTTCCACAGCACAGGAAAGAAACCAGAGGTCAGGAGCTCCAGAGCCCGAACCGGTGTCAGAGGTCTGCAGCCGTCCAGACCCACGGCGGTGAGATTCTGCAGAGTATGAATGAAAAGTAGGCATGGGAAGCAGTGGAAGGGCCTGGGAGCTGGTTGGTAAAGAGGGTTTGGCAGTGATGCTCCTTTTAAAATTCCTGGCACACATTTGCTAGGATCCAAGAAATCTTGGGGAAAAAAAAAAAAAAGTTGCTCAGTTGTCATAACGGGGATTTTGACTGGAAATGATGATTTAAAGGATTCCTGTGCCGACTCCTAGAGCGTTGACTGGCTGGCTAGTTTGCACCTCTCTCGTGTCTTCCTCTTTCTCTCTCTCTCTCTCTCTCTCTCTCCCCCCTCCCCCTCTCCCCCTCCCCCTCTCTTTCTCTGACTCCTTATATGGAATTTCTATTAATGTTTCCATCTTTTTTCCTAGTTTGGGGAAAACGTGGAAAATCTGGAAAAAGAGTGTTAGGACCACACGCCTGAGAACTGGTCCAGCTCACCTCCAGTCTACTGTTCTTAAGCCTAAAGTCTTCAGCTGCAAACTCAGGGTATCAACAGCATCTATCTCACTGGACTGTTGAGAATGCAGGACAAGCGTTCAGCTTGTGTCTAGAACATATTAAGCACATAAGGAGTGATGTTTATCGTGAGATAAGTGCCTGGTGGAAGCAGGTACGGCTCACAGTTAATTAATGAATCAAACACAACCACTGGTCCCCTGGGAAAGGAGGCAGGTGACGTTTAATTATCCTGCTTAGAAGGGACAGAGATACAAGGGGCAGGCACCAGCTCTTCCCACTAGTTAAGAGGAATAAGGTACTTGCCTGGTTTGTTATAAGGAAACTCTCCAGACTCAAAATAGCTTGAATACTTCTGGAAAAGTAGACTGTGACCCTTGCCAGGGGACCTGACAGGCTGGACAGCGGGCTGGACACTTGGAGTCTGTCCGTTTGGTCCCTTGGCCCTGCGGTGTGGCTCTGGGCAAGCTGCTTACCCTTCTGTCCTCAGCCCATCTGTAAGGTGGGAATGGACTCCCAGGAGGTCACTTTTCCCCGTTTTCAGTATTCTCATCTCTAGTATGGGGGTGAAGTTACACGTTCTTCCTGCCAGGGTATAGCTTCTTACAGAGAACTTAAGGGTCAATAAAGCAAACATTCAAACCGTGCTTTCAGGGTGCTGGCACGGTTCTTATTGCTTAACATGTTTGGATTCAAAGCCCTTTTAATTCCAGAACTTTCTCAGTTCAGGGTCCCTGTGGGTGCAGCCTCCTCTTGAAGGTCTGTGAGGACAGAGGTCACGGAGCGCTCATTTCAGGCGGAAGGACCTTCCATCAGAAAGTACTCAGCCCCAATCCGCCTCGCTTTCACTTCTGTCCATTGGTCCTAAGTCTGTGCTTTGAAGTCCCCAGAAAGAAGTGTACTCCCTTCCCCTATGGAGGCCCTAAGAGGTCCAGAGGCAGCTACCACGTCCCCAACACCGGCCAGCCCAGACCGGAAGCAGCACTGCCCCCTTCTCTCACTTGCTCCGTGGCTGCTAAACAAGAAAATGGGGGGGGGGGGAATCATGGTAAAGGCAAGCATTTACTAAGCGCTCATTGTGTGCCAAGCCCCTAGGCGTCGTTGAATTTCACCCTCAGACCAACCTTACAGGCACTGCTCTTAGGCCCATTTTGAAGATGAGAACCAGAGACTTCCTGAGTAAGGACTTGCCCCAAGGTTGCACTGTTGGTAAACAGCAGCTTCGGCCTGACTCCAAATCCCAACGCTGTGGAGACGGGGAGCGCCAGGAAAGCAGGCTGAGAGCAAGGGGCGGGAGTGGGGTCGCCCCCAGGCCGGCGGGAGGTCGCGAGCCTCGGCCCTGAGCAGACGAGCCGTCAGCACCAGGGACAGCTCCCGGGCCGCTCCCCGCAGCCCCCGACGACGGCGCGCGCGGGGCCGGCGGCGCGCTTCCCGCCCTGCTCGGGCGCGTGCCCTCCCCGCCTGCGCGCGCGCCCCGCGCCCGGGACTGGGCTGGAAGCGCGCGCGTGCCGCTCGCCGGGAGCCAGCCTGGGCGTCCGGAGCCGCGGCGCAGCCGGCGCTGGCAGGGGGCTCCCGCCTGGGCACGCAGCCGCCTCCCGCGGACCTCCGGGGCCTCTCCAGCGTCCGCCTCGCCCGCCGGGCCCCAGGAGGCGCCGCAGCTGTGGCCTGGGCGTGAGCGGCCGCCACTAGCTGCGCCCGGCCTGGGACGGACGCCGGACCGCCCCGTCACGTGCGCCCAAGTCCTCGGCCGGCCCGGGCAGCGCCGTTCCCATGGTTCAAGGTAAGGGCCGAGATGGCGCGCGGGTCACGGGGCGTGGGGGGCAGAGGACGCAAGCGGGGAAGCCCGGCTCAGTGCTCACCTCGTCTGGAGCGCCCACCGCAGCCTGCCTGGGCTGCCTTGCGCCAGGTCCCTGTCCCAGGCAGCTGCCGGAGCCCGGGAAGCCCGTCCCATCTCCGGCCGCCCTCAAAGTACGCCCCTGTCGAGGAGGCTGTGGACAGAGACCGAAGTGGGCAGTGAGGGCCTGAGGGAAAGGCAGGGGCACCCACTGTGCCGAGGGATGCCTCGTCTCTCTCCCGGCGGGGGAGGAGGGATGTTGGAGAGGGAAAGTTTCCAGGAGGTGCCTGGCCCCCATTCTCTCTGCTGCCAGGGGCTGAGACCTTCCTTTACCAAGATTTGCCTTCTGCAAGACACCATGCTGGGTGCTGGACCTGCGGCATCATCCATGCATTGCACCCAACGCCCGCGAGGAGGGGGACATTGGCCCTATTTGACAGATGAGGAAACTGAGGCTCAGGGAAGTTTAGTCACTTGCCCAAGGTCACACAGCCAGTAAGTGGTAGAGCTGGCCTCAGACATGCCAGCCTCTGTCATTGCCACCCGCCTCACACCCAATCTTTGTCTATTTGAAATCTCAGCTGAAGTGGGGGAGGGGAGCGCCAGACTGGCATTTGGGTTTTTCCAGTCGGGGGTGGAAGGACTCTCCAAACACCAAAAATCTAGGAGAGGTGCCCTGTCCACCCCCCAAGCACTGCCATTTCACCCCACTCCATGTCTTCCACTCCCAAGGCCAGGGACCGTGTGGCATGAGCGGTCCTGCCCCTGTGCAGCCCCCCGCAGCTCTGAGACTAGAATCTTGAGGGTCGAGTTCACGGACCCTTCTCGAAGATAAGAGGGCGTCCCGGAGGCCACAGCCCCAGCATGCCCCCTTGCACGTTCCCCAGGAAGCTGGCTCAGGAATGCCAGAAGGGACACCTTGCCAGCCTTCCTCCAGCGATCCCCTCCACTCAGGCCAGGCCAGGCTTCTGGGGGGCTTCCAGGAACAATGAGAACTTCCAACCCCCAAAAGTTCGGGCTCGCCAGGAAAGCACATATGCCCATGTCCCCACCTTCCCCCTTTTCTGGCGGCATTGAGGATGGAGTCTAGGTGACCAGAGCTCTTCTCATCTAAGCAGGTGGGTGCGAGCACCTCCTGTGCTGGGGAAGAGGTTGTTTACGTGCGCTGACCACAAGCTTTCTGCTGGGAACTTGTGAAAAATCTGGCTTGCTCCTGACGCTAGGGCTCAAGGCAGTGTGGGGTTTTCTCCATTCATTCTTTTATTTGGTAGTGGCTTGTTAAGCACCTGCAGAACAGGATGAAAAAGACAGGGTGATACTCCCGCTGAGCTCTGGTCTTCCCGTTGACTGCGTTTCCAGTGGGGCTGACTGGTCCGGATTCACTTGGAAAGCTTGGAAGTGGCTTCCCGAAGGGGTTGGGGTCTGAAAAGGATCCACGGGCTCTCCCAGCCTTGGTGCCCCAGGGGTGCACAGGAGTCGGGCTGGGGAACTCTGGGGAGCTTTGCTGGCCTTTCCGGAGGGAGCCGATGCTCTGCTCCAGGCTCTGGCACACGGAAGGGTTGCAGCTTCTCCATCTTTGCCTCTCCAGCATGGGGAGGGGAGAGCGCCCGTCCCAGAGCCCCCACCCCAGGCTCCAAGGCTTTGAGCCCCAGACAAGCGTTGCTTATGCCAGCACGATGGTCCAACATGAATAAGGGCACTTGGGGAAAAGGTAGGCACAGCTGCTGGAGCCAAGACTTAGCTGCCCAGTTCTGTCCACCTTTCTGCGTGACCTTGGACAAGTCACTCCCCCTCTCTAGACCTCCGTTTCCATCTGTGACACGATGGGGTGAATCATGTAATGTGCCCTGTGGGCCACTGCAGCTCTGTTCACCTAAGCCCCGAATGGAGTGGGCAAGGCTGGCACGAGCTGCAGTGTTGGGAGAGTTTGCAGGGGTTTTGCAATCTCAGGGCTGATGTGAGCCCAAGCCCCCAATCCCACCAGCCCCACTTCCCACTCCAGGGAGGACCCCAGCCTTGCATGTTTGGGGGCTGGTTGTAAATTGCTGACCCCCGTTGCTGGTTCTGGGTGGGCTACACAGACCCGGGACCCGCTCCTGCAGAGCGGCTCTGGGCTCCTGCCACGTGGGCCTGCGCTGTGGAGTGATGGCAGCGGGATCCGCGAGGAATAGTTACAGCACTCAGGAGGGGCGAGGGGGCAGGCGGAGCCGCGGGAGAGATTTATTACGGCTCAGTAACCGGGCAGGAGGCAAGGCAGAGTGGCAGCTGGCCCTCGTCCTGTCCTCCACGCGGCTCCCGGCCCCGCCACTCTCTCCTGTGCATGAGTAAAAAGGCAATTTGCATGGCAGAGAGAGAGGGTTCCGGGCTACCCTGGGCAGATCACTCAGCCTCCTCATGTGCGAAAAAGGGGGTGCTTCTGCCTTCCCCACTGGCATAAACTGAGAGTCCTGGCTGGCGGCATTGGCACCCGGAGCCTGTTCCGGGGTCTGCGCCACCGAGGCCGCGGCGGCTGGGCTTCTCAGCCTGGCTCTGCTGCTCTCCTCGGCACTGGCTTTCCTGGCGGTGTGTCGGTCCCTCTTATTTGCTCCAGAGGGGATCTGACAAGCCCAGAATCTTCGGCGTTTGCCAGCTCCTCTCCTTCCACTACTGAGCAGAGAGGCTCCTGGGTACGGAGTGCGCGCTTGTTTCTCTTTGCAAAGCTCTTTGTTCCCTTTGGAATCAGGCCCCCTCCCTGAACAGGCTCACGCTGGTGAACCCTCCCCCAGGCCTCGGCCCCGCCCCCTTGCTGGTGTCTGCCCGGGGATGGACGGTGCTGCAAGGGGAAACTCTCAGGTGCGTGGGCCAGCTTGTCCTGGGTGGAGGGTGAGCCAGAGCCCCGAACTCAGACGGAGGCTTAGCATCCAAGCCCAGCGCTGCTGCTTCCTGGCCTGGGCCCTGGGCCTCTGGCTCTCGGGCTGTGAAGTGGAGACTGTGGCCCCTTCTTCCCTGGGGGCCTTGGAGGATTAAATAAACAATCCTGGCGAGAGCCCTGGGACCTTGGAAGTGGGGAGCAAGGCTTGTAAGCCCAGCTCTGTGGGTGGGCTTTCTCCGAGGTCCCCAGGAACCACAGGCAGGAGAGCCTGGGAGGACCTCGGCCAGATATGGCCTTTAGAGAACGCTCCCCACAGTGCAACGTGGAGGGTACCTGGGAGGAGGTGAGGCTGGAAACAGGGAGGATTTGGGGGAGACCGCTGCATCCAGACAGAAGGGAAACAAGGGAGGCCTGGACCAGGAGAGTGAGAAGGGGGCAGATGTCAGGCTCAGCTTTCCCAGGCTGCAGAGGTGGGAGAGGGCTGGACCGGCTGGGAGTCCCAGGTGGAGGCGGATCAGGGACCTGGGCAGGGACGCCAGAACAAGTCAGGCTCCCGGAGCTGCAGCCTGGCCTGCCACATCCCCTGACTACTGAGGACCGGTTGGCAGTGCGGCCGAGTGGATAAGAGCACAGCCTTTGGGGCTGACCGGAGCTGTGTTTGTGTCCAAGCTGTGTGTCCTTAGTGAAGTTACTTAGTCTCTGTGGACCCCAGGTTCTTCATTAATAAAATGACAATAACATCCAACAACAATAAAATAAACAACAATATTACATCCAACGGCAATAAAATGACTGACATCCGCCTCATAGGATGTTCCAGCCGATCGGGCAGGGGAGCCCGTGCAGCGAGGAGCCCCAGCAGAAACCTCTCTTCTGGGCCAGGTCTCCCCCAGGGCAGCCCCCACCGGTGCTCACTGCCTGGCTTGGCCACAGGCTGGCCTGGGGGCTGCCCCTGACAAGCAGGCAGACCCTACCCTGGGACCGCTCTGGCTCCCTGACCGCCACCTGCATCTTGATTCTTCCCGACCAGGTCCACGGCTTACGCACGCCACGGCAGTGGCAAAGGTGGCCCCTCGGGGCGCTCCCAGGCTGGTCCTGTCTAGCAGCTGGGCCTGGAAAATAGTCTTCTCTGTATTCTTATTATCTTTATGGTTGTTTGCCGGATCGAGTTGCACGTACCGTACAAGCACAAATGTGGAGCGGCGGCCCCCCCAGGCCAGCAGCCTTGACGTCCCTGGGGGCTTGTTGGGAACGCAGATGTTCTCAGGCCCCCTCCAGACCTGCTTGAAAAGCTCCCTGGGTGATTCTCCAGCTCCATGAAGTTTGAATCACGCTGTTCTAGAAAACACACCCTACGCCGAAACAGAAAAAGGGCTCTCCCCGCAGAAGGCTGTCGTAGGTGACTGTCTCCTCTGTGCTACTCACATTATTAATGAATATATATTCATTTTAATCTACATGAAAGGGTTTTTAAATAAAATAAAGGCGTATCTGCTGTAAAAGAAAAACCAAGACATGCAGCTTTGTTTGTCTGTCGCAAAGTAGAGGCTGTGTTAGCGGTCAGTCGTTTGCTGTGGCCACACTGGGCATCACCAAGGGCTCTTCTGCCCGTCCTCCTCCCTCGTCCTTTTAAAAGCAGCCCATCTGGAGCATCTGTCCATACCAGCGCCCCGTTCTCTCATTTATTTACCTGGACCCGTAAACAGGTATGAGGTCATCCGGGTTTTCTGCGTTGTCTGGTTTTCACAGATTTGTTCAGCGACGTGATCCCTACAGGGAAGGATCTCATGGCCGGGGATGGGGGGTGGGGCGGGGAGGACACGCAGTCGTGAATAGAACGAGATGGCAAGGGAAGGGCAGTTCTCGGTGGATTGTAACCTGGGTGCGAGGCGGCAGGCGTCCCAGATTCAGAGGGAGGGACCCCGTGGGCAAGAGCAGTCAGGGAAGGCTTCCTGGAGGTGGAATTTGAGCTGAGCCTTGAGGGACGCATATGGAGTGGGGAGGAGCAGGCGTGGTGGAGAGATGGGGCGTTTCTGCCGTCACGGGGACGCAGGGGCACCGTCTGTTGACTTTGGCTGGTGACCCACTGAAGATGCCCCGGCGTTCCCCATCTCTCTCCTGCCCGTGAGAACCAGCTGGGCTACTTCCTGGTGGTCTCACTGGCCCTGAGCACTCAGACCTGTTCTGTGATTGAAGTCGGTTTCCCCGCCCGTGGCCCCTCTGTCATCCTCTGGTCTCTCTGCCAGGCTTTAAAAGGCCCACCTCCGCCCCCTGTGCCGAGGGAATTTTGCTGCAGTCAAAGGAAGGACCCGCTGCAGAGCCCCCGCCCCCGCCCCGGGGCCCAGCCGCGCCAGACGGGTTTGCAGCTGCCGCCAACGCGCCCCCTAGTGTTAGCTGGTATTATTTTGCCAAGCGCGATAGGAGGCAGGAAAGCCTGGGGCTGCAGCGGGGACCACGGGGAATGTGTCTGACCCAGCAGAGGAAGGAGGCAGCCAGGCAAGCATCATTAGTTTATCCGGAACACTGTCGAGGGCCTCACCTTGCAGTCTGAAGAGCCATGTTTTACATCCTGTCTTCCAAATGCTTCCGCTTGGCCTTGGCAAATGACCCTCACTCCGTACGTACATTCAGGGACTCTCTCCTAAGACAAAATAAAAATGCTCCCTTTTCCAGTTCAAGGCGAGCACGCGACCCATCACCCCAGCCTTTCTTTGCAGGGGGCCCTCCCGCCCCACCGGCCACTGCTCCCGGAGCCCAGCAGAGCCGCTGGCTTAGAGAAGGCCGCACATCTAGAGCGAGAAAGCACGTGTCTTTTCCTGCCAGGGTATCCCCTCGAAACACTGCAAAACCGGTCACGGCTTTGAGAGGGCCGATCCCAAGATGTGATGATCCAATTCCGGTTTGAAGGAGGACAGTGAAAAAAAGTCTTGTATTTCACCAGAAGAGAGTAGCAGCCTCTCTTATGTCGACTTGTGAGCTTCTGGTATCTACCTGTGTTTAGGGTTTGTTTGGTTAAAACACTCATCGTGCAGAAGGCTCCTGGCTCAGTGCGAACCCATTTCCAAAATTAAAAATATAGTCAACTTTAATTGTACCTTCATGGAACTTCCCACACGAGCATTCCCTCTAAACAGATTTCTGTTTCCAAAACATAGTTTGTTTTACAACATGGTGTCTTGAATGATCACTTTTGTGGTGGTTTTTATCACCACTGGGCTGTGTTTGGTTTTTTGCCGTCTGCCCTTTTTTTCCTGGGATCGTCCACATCTGTACAATGAGACGTGAGGATGAGGGGAGGGGAGGGCGAGGAGGAGGGCGTAGGGGGAGGTGGACGGGGGGGGGCCAGCAGGGCTGCAGATCCAGCGGGATGCGCGGAACAGGCACAAGGGTTAGGACCCCGCAGCTCAGCCCAGCCCCCGGCAAGGGCTCCTCCCAGCTGGTGACCTTAGGCGCGTGATCAAACCTCTCTGTGTCCTAGTCTCCTGGTCCTTACAAACGGGGATGGTTGTACCCCCCTCGTCGTGAGGATTCATCATCACCCAGCTAAGACCCCGCACACCCAGAGGAGCATGACAGATGCAACCTGCTGCTACATTCTGGGGTCTCTGGGCCTGGTGGCTGGAGGCTGTGGAATGGTCGTCGCGCTGGAACTCGGGTTTTCTGTTGTCATGGGCGGCTGGGGACCCTGCTTAAAAGCCATCCCCACTGAGGCTAGATCCCAGACCCCTGGTATGGTCCAGGGGGCCCTGCAGGGAACAGACCCTGCCAGCCCCCACCCCCAGCCTCATCACTCGCCTCTCTCCCCTGCCCTGCTTACTTCCAATTCTGGAACACTCAAGACCCTTCATCCCTGGGGGTCCTCCCACCTCCTCACCTCCCGGCCTGAAAGATCCCTCCTGGCTAGTACAGGTCTGCCCTTCAGGGAAGCATCCCTGACCTCACACTACCTCGCGAGGAGATCAGGCCCAGGGCACGCTCTCAGCCCGTCCACGCCCAGCTCTGTGGCTCGTTCCCACCGGCCTCCCTCCGTACACGGCCTGGGAGCCCGTCGAGAATGGTACCTGTCGGTCTGGCTCATCAGTGGCTCGGGGACGGCACCGGGTAGGGGCACTTGTAGATTTTTGTTGGACGGTTGGATATTTCTGTGCCGTTCTGAGGGCCAGCCTCATCTGCTGAGGGGCCGGTGGCCTCTGCCCGGCTCTCCCTGGCCTGAGACCCCCCACGTTTCGAGCTAGAAACGGCATCTATATTCCCATCCGGGTCTCCCTTCCAAACAATCGAAACCTGTTCAGGAAAGGAGGGGCTCAGAGTGTCCCAGAGATGGGAAATCAGCCAGTGGGGCAGGAGTGTGGCCAGTGCCCGGGGGTCCGGGCATCAGCAGGGTCTGTTCTATGCAGTGCCTGCCATCCTCTGTTCCACGCAGTGTGGGAATGTCATCATCAGATGAAGTGTTGGTTGGCGGTTCTGGACCTGGTGGCCTCACTTGGTCGGACCTCGGCTCCTGGCCAGGCCCCAGGGGTTAACGCCACCACTCTTCATTGACAGCGACTCCCGGTTTTGAAAAAATCATTTAATCTGCAAGACGGGCCCTTTCAACAACACGCCTACACTCACTTAAGAATGGCTGAGCCCAATTTTTTTTTAAAGGAAAATAGATGTAAACAGATTGCTCCGGGCACGGGCTTTGCTGGAGCCTGGGCCACGGAAGACTTCCCAGGGCAGCTGAGTTGCCCCCAGGAGCTTGGAAGGGAGTCTCTGAGTCGGCTGCAGTGGCCAAGGCTGGGAAGAGGCTCGTAGCAAGTGTGCAGCCTGGGTGCCTGCAGACCCAGCAGGCAGAGCTCCGTAAACCGTCAGACGAATGAAGAGGTGAGTGAGTGGGTGAGGGGCGAGGGGCGGGCCGGGGGCTGACCGCCGCCCTTTGAGGCCTCTGCCCCCAGAATGAAGGTGCACAGGCTTGTCCTTGGGACAGAAGCTGGGGTGACTCCAGGGAGGAGCGGAAAGCTTGGAAGTTGGCCGGGAGTCAGGGGTGGTACCGCCCTCCTCCCTCCCGAGGGAGAGTTGGAGATCCCACTGCTCGGGCTGACCATCTTGGGTGAATTGTGATTTCAAGAAGAAAAAAGTTCCCTTATTGTTCACCCAGCGGGTGATTAGGCCAGGTAACGTCCAAAGTCCCTTCTGAATGGAAGAGAAACAATTCAGGGGGTTCAGATTCTGAGCACCCGTTGCTCGGATGTTCTGATCTTCTAGGACTCCGGGACGTGGGTGCTCAGATTCTGGGAGTCCCTGGTTCCACCACCTTAGATCGACCTCTCCCCAACCCGCTCCACGGGTTCCCTGGCTGTCCGCCCACCCTTTCACCCCTGCCCCCCACCTTCCTCCAGCCCCACCCCTGCTGTAGGCCCTCCCTAAAGCCGCAGGGCAGAAGCTGGGCCTGATTTAAATGAGCTGCACTGATCTCACGCAAGGGTAGGGTCAGGCGGGTCCCCGGTGGGTGCCAGGTCCCCGGAACTTAAAGGGTGTGTCCAGAGAGGGCAGTGGTAGCACACCCCTCCGCCACGTCCGACCGCTGGACGGTCCAGTCATTGTCTTTGGAACAACCAGGTGGCTGGATTCACCTTTGCCCCTGTTCATCTGCTCTTCATTCACAATTAGCACCATGAACACAGACACACAGACACACACACACATACAGACACACAGACATACACAGACACACACGCACACATGCATACACACACACACACACACAGACAGACGTACACAGACACATATACACACACGAACACGCACACACGCATACACACATGTATATACATTACACACACATAGATACGCCTGTACACACAGGCACGTTCATACAGATACGCATGTACACACACATACACCCCCATATACATACATGCACGTGCATGCATATACACAGACACAACACATATACACATGCACACGCACACAGAACACACATACACACATACATGCACCCACAGATGCACACATGCACAGATACATGTACACACACACGTACATATGTACACATATACCACCGCCCCCTGCCACACACACAGCCCTGGGTGAGGCGGCACTGCCTGGACTCAGCAGGAAGGGCTGGCCCTGGCCCCCCCATCTGCTCTGGGCTGTCTCCAGGGGTGGGAGTTCAGGGCCGCCCAGGTGTGCTGAGTGGTGACACACAAAGGCGTCCTGGGAGTTTACAAGTTAACCAGCAGCCCAGGCCTCCATTTCACCGACTGTAGTTGCCTGGGTGCGCCAGCCCCTGGTCTCCTGTGCCCCCATGTGGATAAGGGGACAATCCTGTCTTCCCAACGCACAGGGCTGCTTGCGCGGGAGATGCTGTACCTGAAAACTCAGCTTAAGACCCAGGTGTTATTCTAATTAGCCACTGAAATCAGGGCCGGGCGAGAGCGGGGAGAGGCAGTGACGTTCTCACTCGCTCCCTGCTTGCCTTCTTCCCTCCAGTCCGGCAGCCAGGCACCTGGTTCCTGGGCAGAAATCGGGCAGGTGCCCTGATACGCTGGGTTAAGTGGAGCCCCACCTGCTCACCTCGGTGCACGCAGCTTGCGGCGGTAGCCGTGGAAACTTCTGTAACCTTGTGAACAGCTAAAATTTACATACTTTTGGGTTGGTTGTTTTTAAAAGCATTATACGGATTTCCTTTATACTTTTACACTCCTGTAGGGATAAGTGAGGGGAACGCAAAGCACAAGGTTGTCGTGCAAAACATGCCTCACACCCACTCCCCCTGTGCTCGCTTGGGAGGGCCTGGGTCCAAGCAATTGGGGTCCTCAGTAGGGAGAGCCCCTGAAGGGCCACTGCCCCCTCCACATGGCCTCCCCCAAGACAAGCCAGACTCCACCCAGTCCCCCATGAGCAGCGAACTTCCCACATGGCTCCCCAACCCACTGCTCAGGTAGGGCCACTGGGGACCCAAACCCAGTGAGAAAATAAGACTCCTCCAGTAATAGGTCCAGATAGCGTACATACCCTGGCGAGGAGCTGAGCCATGGGCCCTGCCCTCCGGGGCATCATAGTCAAGAAGGGGGAACAATACGAATACTGTCTTTGATTTCATCTTAATTTCAGAAAGGTTTTTTGCTGGATAGAACATTCTAGTTTGGTGTGCCTTCTTTCCGTCTCCTGGCTTTAATCGTTTCCAGGGCAAAGTCGGCCGCCCTTCTTGTCTTTGTTCCGCTACATGTGGCACGTGACTTCTTCTCTAAGATCGTGTCTTTATCGCTGGTATTAAGGAATTTGATTATAATGTTCCTCGGTGTCGTTTGCTTCGCGCTTCTTGTGTTTGTGTTTCATCGACTGGATCTGTAGGTCCGTAGGTTTTCACTCAATTTGGAAATTTTTCATCCAGTACTTCTTCTGCTCACTTTTCTGCATCCCCCTTCCTTTGGGGGTCCCAGTGACACATCTATGAGGTCACTTGAAGTTTCCCACATCTCACGGAAGCTCTGCTTACTTATTTATGTTTTGTCTTTTATCTCTGTGTGTTCGTTTTGGATAGTTTCTATCTCTGTCTTTAAGTTCACCTATCTTTTCTTCTGCAATATCCAATCTGATGTTAACCCCATCCAGTGTATTTTTCATCTTAGCCATCGTAGCTTTTTTATCTCAAGAAATTTGGTTTTGTTCCTTTCAACAT
The DNA here is from genome assembly GCF_039906515.1 of Pseudorca crassidens. Taxonomy (NCBI): domain Eukaryota; kingdom Metazoa; phylum Chordata; class Mammalia; order Artiodactyla; family Delphinidae; genus Pseudorca; species Pseudorca crassidens. The sequence continues at coordinate 2,424,083 of NC_090302.1, read as the reverse complement.
CTTCTCTGTTTCTACTTCACGTGTCCAGTTTCTTCTCTAGTGTTTCAACATGTGGGCGACAGTTATAGTAACTGTTTTCATTAATGTTCTTGTCTCCTAAGTCTATCATCTGCCATTTCTGGGTTAGTTTCAGCTGATTTTTCTCTTGATGGTGGACTGTATTCGTTTGCATCTTTACTGCCAAGTAATTTCTTGCTGGATGCCGGACGTTGTGAATTTCACCTTGTTGGGTGCTAGACCCCTATATATATATTTGTGAACTTTGTTCTGGGGTGCGGCTGTTACTTGGAAACAGTTTGCTTCAGCCCCAGCTGTTATGCTTTGGGAGGCAAGACCAGAGCACACTTAGCCAAAGCCCTTCTGAGTTCTCTACCCAATGCTCCAGGAATTATGAACTTTTCCTCTCTGATAGGAGCAGGAACTATTCCCGGGTCTGTGTGAGCTTCCAGTATTGTTCCCTAGAACCCTTTCAAATGTTTTTTTCTCTTAAAAAAAAAGTTCTTTCTCTGGGAGTTTCACAGCACGTGTGCTGATCAGTACTCAGCCCACTACTCAAGGGGACCCTCTGCAGAGATCTGTACTTCTCTCTGCGCAGCTCCTCCTGCACAGGACCCTGCCCTGTGCACTCTGGCCACTCAGCGTCCTTGGACTCTCGGCTCTCTCTCCTCAACTCAGGGGGTACCGGCAGGCCCTGCCTGGGTTCCCCTGCTCTGCAGCCTGGAGACTCTCACCAGGTGGGGAGCCTGGACAGTCCTGGGCTCTCCTCACTCCTCACCCATCTCTTGAGGATGGTCCTTCATCATCTGATGTCAGTGCCTTGGAAGCTATTATTTCGTAGCTTTTTGTCCTGGATGCTTAGTTGTTTCAGGCTGTGGGATAAATCTGGGCCCTGCTGCTCCACCTTGACCAGGACTCTGATTAGCTAATGCTGCTCTCATGATGTGGGTTAGCGCTCCCAATTATGAGGGGAGTCCCAGTGTCACCCCCATTTCGTCACTGAGAAAACCAGGACACAGAGGAGTTAAGTGACTTGGCCAGGGTGATGCAGAGCCTGGAGACCAGCCCCGTGTTACACCGCGCTGCCTCTCACACAGCTGCCCAGGCTGGAAGCTTCGGGGTCCCCAGGACTCCTCCCAGTCACCCCCTTCCCTCCCCTTCTCTCCAGCCCCACCCTCTCCTGTCACCTGATGCCTACAACAGCCTCTGGACGGCCCCTCCCACCCACCCTGCAGCCACAGAGGCGTTTTTAAAAAGCAGAACTGACCCAGGTACCGTCCTTGTCAGCACCCTTCCATGCCTTCCCCCTGGCTTCATTTATTCATTCATCACTCAGCTGACAGTTACCAAGTACCTACTATGAGCCACCGTTCTGGGCGCCAGGATCCAGCAAGGAGCAAAACAGATGGCTCCCCTGTCCTCGGCGACTCAAATCCCTGGAAGGACGAGCCTCACCGGGTAAAGGGCAGCCATGGTAGGGAGGGGGTTATTTCGGATAGATGGTCAGAGAAGGTCTCTGAGGAGGAGACATTTGAGCAGAGACCTGCATGGAACGAGGACAAGAGCCCATGAGACAAGTGCATCCCAGGCAGAGAGAACAGGCAGTGCAAAGGCCCTGAGGCTGCAGTGGGCCTGGTGTGAGCAGGGGAGAGAGGCAGGAAACGTGGTCCAAGAGGGGCTGCGCGGGGCTGGTGGGCCTTGTGGGTGCAGCAATGCCATGATGTCGTGTTTTATTTTAAGTGACACAGGCCCACGGGGATGTTTTGAGAAGAGGATGGAGAGAGCTCTAGCCTGAAGCCTCTGTGGAGCGTCACTCTGGCCTCTGTGTGGAGAGCAGGCGGCCGGGGGTGGGAGTGGGGGTGGGGACTCAGGCAGCAGCCCAGGCTTGAGGGGAGGGGCCTGGAAAAGGAGGAGGCATGGGAAGCGGTCAGACTCCGGGTAGAGTTTGCGGATCTGCTGACAGATCGGGTGTGAAGTGAGAGCAACGGAGGGGACCCGAGGGACTAGGGGGTTTGGGGTCCGAGCAGCTGGAAGGGTGTAAATGCCATTCCCTGGGATGGGGGCGCTGCAGGAGGCGCATCGGGAACTGGGTTTCCTGCACACCAGTGTTCCCTGTGCTGCACGTGCAGGGGCCGAGGCCGGCCGGCAGTCATGGAGCAGGGCGAGGTCTGGGCCAGGGCTACCAATCTGGATGTTGTCCAGAGGTGTGGAGAGCTGGGGAAGGTCACCTTGGGAGCGGCTGTGTACCGGAGAGGGAGTGTGAGGCCTGGACCCCTGGGCCCTGGACACGTGAAGGTCAGGAGACGCGAAGGAGGCCGCACAGGAAGCCGGGAAGGAAGGGCCTGTCCGGCAGCTTCAGCGTCAGCTAAGGGCTCTGGTGCTCCGCCCCCTAAGTGTGCCCTGTGGACCGGCAGCGCCAGCACCACCCAGCGCTTGTTAAAACGTGTTCCGGGGCTTCCCTGGTGGCGCAGTGGTTGAGGGTCCGCCTGCCGATGCAGGGGACGCGGGTTCGTGCCCCGGTCCGGGAAGATCCCACATGCCGTGGAGCGGCTGGGCCCGTGAGCCATGGCCGCTGAGCCTGCGCGTCCGGAGCCTGTGCTCCGCAGCGGGAGAGGCCACAGCAGTGAGAGGCCCGCGTACCGCAAAACAAAAACAAAAACAAAAACGTGTTCCGTCTCAGCAACCCCACACCACTGGTCAGAGCTGCTTCACCAGCTTCCCGGGCGACTGGGTGCACATCCAAACGTGAGGACGGCCGATGTAGGAGTCGTTTCAGGGAGGAAGGGCCCCCGAGCTGCAGCAGGCACGCCACGTGAGGACCAGGGCTCCGTGAAGGCTGAGCCAGGTGCAGACGGAACGTGCTGCGCAGCCAGGTCCCTGCCGACCTCCCCCCGCGCCCCGTCCTCGTGCTTCCTCCTCCTCGTGCGCTCGGGCTCCTGAGTCCACCTCGCGCCGCTGCCCCCAGGCCTTTGCACGTGCCGTTTCCTCTGTCGATGCTCTTTCCCGTCATTCCCTTCTCATCCTTCAGGTCCCGGCACCGGGGTCACTGTCTAGTAGCCACCTCTCCCAGCTGCCCCCCCATCCCGCCAGCGAGCACCCGGAATGCTCCCTCCGTACGCCCCATCTGTGTCCCCCAACAAGACTGAAAACTCCACAAAGGCAGGGACCCAGAACAGAGTCCAGGACGCAGCAGGAACTCAGTGAATTTTTGCGTTGAATTGTTGATAAATTATAAACGCCAGGTGCCTAGTTTGGACAGCGAGTGCTATTAAATCCCAAAGGAGTCGTATCCAGGGGCTGGGGGTCAGGAAAGGCTTTCTCAAGGAGCGTGCAGACTGATGGCTGGGGATTTCATAAGCAGAGGTGGAAGGGAGTTCAGGGTCCCATGGAAGGGCACCAGCAAAGGCCCAGAGGCAAGACAATGCAAAGTTTGTGGTCTTAAGGCCCCGGGAACAAACACCTTAGCCAGACCCGTTAAAGGGAGCGTTGCAGGGACAGCCAAGCAGGCTGGAAAGGCAAATCCGGGACAAGTGCAGCGGGCCCGGAACACCAGATGTTTGGGGCCTGGACCAGGAGAGTCAGCTCAGAGCTTCGTTCCAGAGGGATGCTGGCTGCACTGCTGGGGTGCTCTGCAGGGAGAGCCGTGGCCCGCATGTGCTGACCTGAAGGGAGACAAAGCTCAGCGCAGTCTATGTGGAACAGGCGCATTTTGTTTAAAAAAAAAAAAATCAAAATACAAAGGCGAGGAGGTCAGCGGGGGCTCCGTTGAGGCTACCAGCGTCTCCAGACCAGGCTCTGGGCAGGGGTGTGCATCCAGGCTGCCCGGAAGTCCCGCGGAGGAGGCAGGGGCCCTGGCCCCGTTCATTGCTGTGCCCACCACGCAGCACACCCCGCACTCCATAAATGCTTGTGGAAAAGAGGGAGGAGGGGAAGGAGGAGGCTGGGAGACTGGCATTACCATCCTGCTCTGAAGATGAGGACTCTGATGCCCATGGTCACCCTGGCACGAGGGAGGAAAGCCTGGATTCACACCCAAGTCTTCTGACTCGCAGATAGACCAGGGCTGGGAGAGAGAGCCAGCTCCGCCAGGCACGAGCCCGGGCTGCATCGGAGCCAAGCCTCTGGGTGGCAGGAGTCCCTCAGGGGCTGCAGTGAAGGTTCTGCAAGAGAACATGTATAACAAACCATGGCTGCTCAGATGAGATGGTTGAGGGTGGCCTGAGCCAGGGGATGGCAGAGGGCATGACTGAAGTGGCCAATTCTGGGCTCCAGAGCTCACCAGGAAAGTCCCCGGCAGGATTGGCGGGAACTTGGCTGCAACATCCTGTCTGGACCGCTGAGCGGGGCGAGCCAGAGATGGGGGCGTCTGCCCCCTGCGAGCTGCACTGAGGCAAGGGGCATCCCGCTGTTGCCTCCACTGCCACCGGGTACAACCGCACGGGGCTCTGAGGACTCGTGCGGGCTACGGGGTGAACCCCGAGTCGGGTCCCTCAGCCCCTGTGAGGGTTCTCGGGGCAGATCCGCCTGCCGGCACTGCATCCATAGATGTCTGTGTTCCCAACTCAGCCTGAGCTGCACATCGGAGACACCTGCACCCCCGAGGGTCTCACGTCCTTAGCCTGGGGTGCGCTGGGGGGCATGGTTGGGGGGCGATCCTGATGGGCTGCCTGAGGGTAAGGCACAGCTCGCTGGGCCACTCCCAGAGTTTCTGACTCGGTGGGTCTGGGCGGGACCGGACTCTGCATTTCATCAAGTCCCCGGGTGTCACTGGGGATGCTCTGAGCAAAGAAGTCATAGGCCCGCAGCAGCTCAGGCCAGTGATTGTGGGCGAGGCTGCAGGGTGAAGAGAGAGGCCAAGAGTGGGCAGAGGTAGGTCCTGAGGCCGGAGAGGGAGGTATTTATGCTCTAATAGGGAAATCACTCCCCACACACCCGGCACTGCTAACTGCTCCCTAGCGCTGAAGTCTGCGCTGACCGTGACCTCTGTCCTGAACTGCACTCGCCACCACGTGCCTCTGTTCCCCGAGTCTCCCCACCCCCTCCAGGTCCTAGAGTGGGACTGGCTGTTGGTGATTGACTGGGTGCTCGTCCAATCGCTGTGAGATGCCAGAGGCAGCCGGCATTGCTGAAAAAGCCTCCTGACCCCCAGCCTGGCCCCAGGTTCTGCCTGTCACCGACGTTGCAGGTGACAGTATCTCCTTGAGCCTCAGTTTCCCCATCTGTAAAATGGGGTTAATAACTCCGACCCCTAGGGCGATGGTGAGGCTTAAAGGGAGTGATGTGCACGTTCTCTGCAGAGCACCGCCAGTGCAGGCACTGTCCCCATCCAGCTTTCACAGATGGTAAACCCAGTGGGGCTTTTCCCATGTCACACTGCAGGCATGGAGCGGGGACAGATTTGGTTGGGGTCCCCTGGGCTCACAGGCTCAGCATCCCTCCTCCCCTCACCCTTCTTGCATGAGCCCTTCACAGCTAACTTGATCTTCTTCCTGTAAATTCATCAATGGCTCCAACGGCCCCCTCCCCCTCCCCCAGTGCTTAGCTCCCAGGGGCTCCGCTTTGGCCAGTGACTCAATCCACAGGCGTATATAGAGCTCCTGCTTTTTACCAGGGTCTGTGCGGCAACGTGAGGCTGATGGTGTAGCCCTCGTGGGGATCCCAGTGCATTGTGGGGACTAGCGGGAAAGCGGCTGAGGATGAAACCGCAAGGGATGGAGAGGACAGCCCGGTGCACAGAGGAGAGAGCAGGCTTCCTGCAGAAGGGGAGGCCTGAGCATGGCCGTTAGGATCAGAAGGCATCGGCCCCCTGGAAGGAAGTGGGCATGGTCCCGGGGCACCCCAAGCCAAGGGACCGTGGGGCAAGCACAGGCCTGAGGCCAGTGTGCACCCCCACAACGCAGTCCCATCCTCAAGCAGAGGAGGGGGCTGGCACTGGCTGGGGGGCCGGCCTGGCCCAGGCCCTGGCAGGGAGGCAGGTGGGAACAGGACAGGATGAAGCACTGAGGCCATGGTGTTGTCTCAGCCACGGTTACTGACCGAGACACACAGCCAGGGGGACAGCGCCCTGAGGTTAGGCCTGGGGGTCTCCCCAACCCAGAATGGTACTGCTCTGTTGGCCCTTCGGCACCCAGGGGCCCCTGGCAGAGAGAGGAGTTCTCGGAAGTTGAGGTCAGCACCGGCACGTAACAGACGACAGCTCTGTCAAAGGAACGGGCAGGGAAGTGGCCAGGACAGGCAGTGGGAGTGGGTGGGAAGCCCCGGTGTGAGTGGGATGGCTGATTCACTTGGATGCCTTAGTGGTCTGGCGGGGTGGGGGCATGTTACTGTCATCCCTTCAGGCCTGGGCAGTGGCCGGCGCTCTGTGGACACAAGAAAGCCCCCCGGCAGGCAGGCCCTCCTATGGTGGAGCCACGGTCACGCCTGGCACCGAAAGCCCGCTCTCCCATGCTCGGGGCAGCCACGTGGCCGAGGGGTCAGGAGCCCAGCCTGCGCTGGCAGGTGGCCCTTGAATCGCCTGGGCCCGGGGCGTCCCTGCCGAGTCTGTGAGCCTCTGTTTGCCCCCCTGGGTCTGGTTGAGTCGTGAGGGTTTCATGGACGTCAAGGCTGAGCCGCAGGGATGGGCAGAGGCCAAATGGGGTCCTGCCTGTGCTTCCTCCCTCCTGCCCCTCCAGACGCGGAGCCCCCCTAACCCCCAACCCCCGGTGCCTGTTTCTTCGCCGGTGCTGAGTGACCGTGAGGGCGAAGTGAAACACCCAGGGGAGAGCCCTTGCCCAGCGGCTGGACATGGTCTGTGCTTAACGAACAGTGCTCTGATGGTCCCAGGAAGCCCTGGCCTGCAGCCCCCTCCTGTGCGCCCGCCAAGCTCCGAGCTGGTACCAGGGGCCGTGCCCAGTTCTTTGAAGAGGAAGTTAGAAAAGAAAAAAACGGTGAAAAAAGTTACGTCAAGGAGCAGAAAGGGTTTTGCAAACCCAGCTTCTGCACGTGGTTATTTTAAGGGAGAGAAAAAGCCCGCGGCATCTGCAGCTGAGCTGGGGCTCCCCCGGGGTCTCCAACCCGCCCTCCCGTAAAGATCCCACCACAGCCTAGAAAGTTCCGGAATGGTGCATGCCAGCTGCCTTCCTTCTGACGGGTACCCCAACGCGGGCCTGGCCCGCAGCACCCACTACCTGCCCAGGACACGCTGCGGGCAGGCAGCGCGGGAGGTGGCGGCCACAGACGCAAGACCCCGTGCCTCCCCTTCCCGCGTTCAGGGGGCCTGTTCGGCGCAGGCTTGCCAAGCGGACCCCGACTCAGTTCACATCTGCCCGCATTTGCAGCCACTACTGTGTCCTTGCGCTCTATTGCCCCCTGGTGGCAGGAGGACCGCAGAACTGGCGCCAGCCAGGTTCCTGCCTTCACGGGGCTTCCAGTCGGGCAGGGGGCGAGGAGGCGGGTGCACCCCTGCCCCTGACACCCGTAGGCAAGCTGGGGCGGGGTGGGAGAAGGAGGGAGAAGACAAGACGCACACTTTGGGAGGCGCACCCAGGTTCACCCCCTGATCCCCACGCCTAATCGTGTGAGCCACGTGCAGCTCTGCCCCTGTTTCCTTGTCAGTAAAATGGGGTCATGGTGACCCTGCTCAGGCTCTCCTAGGGATTAAAGATGTTGGTCAAGGGTGCTGTGCCCTGCCTGGCACAGAGGAGGTGCTCAGGACGGGACGATGCGCTTGTTGCTGTTGTGAGGCACTGGGGAGCCACGCAAGGTGTTAGAGGGAGGCGGTGACCAGTCCAGACTTGGGTTCAGGAACCCCCGTGGCGCAGCATGGGCAGGAGGGCGGGGCAGGAACCCCAGGTCCTGGGATGCCCCGGCAGCCTCTGTGCCGTGCTGGGGTCAACAGCTGGAGGGCCGGCCGGAGAGATGGGCGTGAACCGTGAGCTTCTCCACAGCCGTGTGTACTTCTTCAGACCACGAGGAGGGTGGACAGGAGAGGTCTGGGAGCTGCTGAGCTCAACGTCCGGCAGCGGGGGGCCTCGCCCTCCTCCCACCCCTCCCCTCCTCCCGCCACCACCTTGGGACCCAGGGAGGCGGTCCAGGGTCGCTAGCCTGTGCCCAGCTCTCGCTCTGTGGCAGAGGTCGGGGTGACCCTGGGCAAGGCTCCCTCTCTGGGGCACAGTTGCCCGTCTGCACGGCAAAGGGGCAGAGACATGCTCGTGGATTTCCGCACCACCGGCCATGCCCCCACGGAGCTGGGGGATCCAACTTCGTGTGACCACACACCCCAGTGCACCCCGAGTTTCTGCCCATCTGGATGAGCAGGGCAGGGGCTCCGGGCCAGACAGCAGCAGCCACAACTGAGGGTTTAATTTTGGAGCGGGTTCCGAGGGCCTGCCTCACGAAAGGCCCCTCTGGGCCGGGCCTCCCCCCCAGGATGACCAGGGCCCTCCCAGGTGCCACCCGCTGCCCCAGAGGACCAGGGAGGCCCCGGGCGGCTTTGGCACAGCTGCTGATGGAGGCCAGGAGGGGTTCCTCCTGCTACTCCCTGGGGACCATGCCAGAGGGGGCAGGAAGGCCACCCAGCTGGAGGTGCCCTGAGCCCCCTGGCCCACCCAGGTGGGGCAAAGCCCTGCTCCCTCCAGTTTCCTGGCCACGGCCCAGCCACCAGGCCCTGGGGTCTGCCCTGGATCCCCCCCTCCTGGACCACAGAGCTGCGAGCTCCTTTCCTCAGCTCCAGCCATATCCACGGTGGGCCGGGCAGGTCCACAAAGATGGGGTGTCCATCCAGTCGGGTTTTCTGCTTGCTCGGTGGGTTGACTCACTCCTCCAGCCTCAGTGCACCCCTAGAAAACGTGAGTGGGGTAATCGAGCAAAGAGATGCGTCTGAGCCCTGCTTCCCACGTGGCCTGGGAGAGTGGGTGTGTCCCACCCTCCACCCAGGGGCGGCCACAGGGAGAAATGAGATCAATGCGCTGACGCTGTTCTCATTAACCCTGATGTTGCTGAACTGAGGCCCAGAGAAGGAGGGACCTGCCGTTCCCCATCACACCCCCAGCCTCCCTCCCCGCCCCCCGAGAGCTCCGCCAGGTCCCACTAGGAAATTCCGGTTCACCCTTCAAGAGCTCAAGGACCCCGGCAGGTCATTCGTTCCCAGTCGGCGCTGAGTCCCTACCGTGGGCCCTGCTCTGGACTGGGCTTCAGGAACAGAGCAGTGGACCCCAGGTAGGGCCCTGCTCTCACATTGTTCACCCCGAGGGGCTCTTCAGCAGGGCTATGGGGAGAGCTTCTGGAACTCTGTGAACCCCAGAAACGGCTGTCCAAATGGCACAGCCCCTGTGCTCTCTCTGGGGGTCCTCGAGGAGTCCAGACCACAAAGCCGGCCGGCCAGAGGCACCCACAGCATTTCCTAAACATCAGCAACGCAGCCCGCCTGGCAGTGCCAAGCCCCCCGCTGCAGGCGCCCTCCGGCCTCGGAACCCTAGGCGGGCACACGCCCGGCTTACTGGGTCCCCCGCGCCTGGTTGGCCCGAGCGCTCTCGGGGCTGAGCTGATCCGGGCTGAAGATGGAGCTTGGCGGGAGGACGCTCCAGGTGGTGTTGGGAGCTGCCTCTCCGGGCCCCAGGCCCCGACTCCGCCACCCCACCCCCAGCCAGGCTCTGGATAACATCTCCGAGGCCAGCCCCAGCGATGCGGAGCACTTCGCCGTCTACTTATTACCAAACGCAGGAATCTGGGAGCCCGCGGAGCGTGAAATTAGGACCAAATGTGGAGGAGGTCTAGACAGGAACTCCGGGCCACTCCCGCTCGAGGACGACAGGGCCCTTGGGCTCCCAGGTAGCAGGAGCGCTCTGGTAACCAGACAGATGTTTGTGGAGGAAAAGCGTGCCGGCTCTCCACAAGCTCGACGAGGCGCCGGGATGCGAAAAGGCCGGGCAGCGAGGCGGCACACCTGGGCCCCAAGCCCAGCTCTGACCTCTCTGCCCCCAGGCTCGGTCTCCCTGTCTGGAAATGAACAGCACCGTCTTCGCCCGGCTGGAAGGGCTGCTTGTGAAGCGAGCGGATTCCAGGGCCCCACGCAGACCCGCCGAGGCCTGGGCCTCTGCATATTTCCCGGGTTCCCGTCCCTGGAGGGTTTAAGAGTCGCTGGGCTGGTTGAGCCTGAGGCCCGGCCAGTGTGGAGGGTGCAGGGCTGGGCTTCTCCTTGGCTCCTAGAAGGGGCGCCGGGCACCTCAGGTGAACAGGCGAAGGGGTGGGGGGTGCTGGAGGGGCGTAAGACAGGCAGACTGAGGAGACTCGATCCTTGGTCCGCAAGGCAGGGAGGGGTGGGATGCAGCAACGGGAACAGAGGAGAGTCTGAGGCAGTGCAGGACACGTGGTCCAGATGGCAGCCATGCGGGGGTCCTCTGCCAGGGGAGGGGCTCCGTGAGGGCAAGGGGGAGGCAGGTGGGCCGGCGTCTGCCCCGCTGCCAGGTGTTTCCTGCCCCCCACCCCGCTGGATCTCCTCGCCGCAGGAGGCAACCGGAGCTCGTAAGGCGGCGGCTCCCCGCGAGACACCGGGCTCTCGGAAGGGGCCGTGGCCCGCCCAGCCCCCCTCCACAGACTCTGGGGCCGGGGGTGCCCAGGGAGGCCCCATCTCACAGTCTGTCCCTGTAAAAATCGGGGGCGGGGACAGGGAAGCAAAGCCGTTTATAAAGCTTTAAAACTGTTTATGGTCCCGGGGGGCAGATTAACAATTCAGCTCAATCCTCGCCAACTCGTCTTGGCTGGCGGTGCGTGGAGACTTGGGGCGGGGGCTGGGGCCAGGGAGCTGGAGGAGGGACGGCGGCGGCAGCCTCCACCAGGCTGGCACTGGACCTGCCGGCACCTCGCTGCCCCTCTCCTTCCTCTCCCGGCCCGACCCGGCCTGGCCCATCAGATGGCCATCCTTCCAGGACGGCTCAGAAGCCTTCTCCTCCAGGAAGCCCCCCACCATTTCCCTGATGCGATTCTGCCCCCTGAGCCCCGAAGCCCTCCGTTGGTCTCTGGGCACTCGGCGTAGCCATTCCCGGGACACAAGTGTCCAGGGGACACTGGATCAGCCCGGTTTCCCTCTAAGCTCCCAGGCAAGTTTATCGGAGTGTTTGCGGTCCTTCCCCTTCTCTGCCCCCCTGCGGGATGCCATCCTGATCTATTGCCTGGACCAGCAGCTGGCATTTTTTTCACATTCGTGATTCTGAAACTTTGTCCTGCATCTCAGTTATCCGGACCCCTCACAGGCAGGGCTGGTTAAAGATACAGACCTAGATCCTTCAAGTCCAGAGCTGGCAGGACTTGGTTTTCTAAATCCTCCCATGCCCATATTACAGAGAAGGAAACTGAGGCCCAGAGAGTGGCCTGAGACCCAGGGTTACCAGCGAGTGTATGGCGGGACACTCCCCCTCCTGCCCACCCTCGAGGGCAGGACAAGGGCCCCTCAGCCCTGGTTACTTCAGTGTCCAGCTGGGCAGCGTCCCCAGGCACAGGAAGGAGGTCTGAGAGGCGACAGCTCAGCGAGGGCAGCAAGGTATGGGGCTTGGGGAAAGGGTCCTCTGGCCGCTGTTCTTCCACTGACTTGCTGTGTGAGGTCACGAATGTCTCCCCCGCAACGGTCACCACCCCTGCACTGGCCTCAGCTTCCCCCTACACCCCCCATTAAACAGAGGGGTGGGACTTCAAGGTTCTGTGAGTTGCATTAAAGAAGTCCAGGAAGGCTTCTTGGAGGAGAAGGCATGTTCTGAGCACTGAAGGCAGGGGAAGGCCTGGAGAGGCATAGGGAAGAGCATCCCTGGGGTGGGGCACAGTAAGGGCATAGGGGTGGCTGGAGGGTGGGGTGAGGGAGGCCATGTCACACTCTCGGGGGCAGTTCGGAGTTGACCATGGACTGATGTCAGGCTGGGGCCTAAGCGAAGCTGCCAGTGGTGTGCGTGCACGTCTGCTGCCCGGGCCTGGTCCCGGGAGCGGCGCCCGGCTCGGGCGTTGCTGCCCGTCGGCGTGCGTGTATCTGCAGAGTGAGGCTGAGACGCTCCAGCTGGACGGGGCAAGAGTGTTGGAGCTGTGCCTGCTGACAGTCCTGGGCGCCTGGCCGGTGCCGGGGTCCTTCCCATCGCGCCACCAGGCTGCCTGTGGCTGGAGGCCCCCCACCCAGAGCCGGGCAGAGCGAGGGGCCATCTGTGTCTCAGACCCGGGGAGAGGCTCCGTGGCCACGCCCTCAGGGACCTGATAGAGGGTTGAGAGGCAGAGAGGGAGACATAGTAACAATAGGAAACTGAGCACAGCACACCTGCCGCGGGGTGGAATCCTCCATGTTCTTCCGTTTTACAGAGGAGGAAACTGAGGCACAGAGAAATGGAGGTATTCGAAGCCCCACGCTTGCAGCTAACTGGGGGCAGAGCCAGGCTGGCTCCCAGCGGTCCGTCCGGCTGGGGTGTTGGGGGCGCTGAGTTTAACTCCTGCACTTTGACCTCCTCCTTGACCTTTCCCAAGCCCAGTGAGTTCCCTCATCCATGAAGCAGGGCCATAATGATCTTTTTGGGGGTACAAATGGCAGAACCACACCCAAGGTTGATGTGTTCACAGCAAGAGTCACTCTGAGGGTCTCAGGGAGGGAAACGGAATCCCGTGAATTGGGACCACAGCCTGGCTCTCTCTGGGCACCTGCGTCCTTCCTCTCTTCCCGCCTGGACCAACTCCCCTGCCTCCACACACATGCCGCCCTGGCTGCGGCCTGAGTGCCCATGTCTCTACCCAAGGTCAAGGGACCAGCAGGGACTGGCCAGTCTCCAGGTCCTGGTTCCACTTCCCGGGAGAGAGAAGACGGTTGGCCCGGCGTGGGGGGGCTGGCGCCTTTCCATCCCAGCCCCAGCAAGCCGTGGCCAGCGGAGCGGCAGGGAGTACGGAGGCTACTGAAGCCCTCTGGGCCTGGGAGGCCCTGGATTTCCCGTGGCAGGCGCTGGGTCACACGTGGCTTTCAGCTGCGATGGGCCCATTGGCCAGAATGACACGCGTGGACCAGTGGCCCTGAATGGGGGACTGGCTTTGGCTGGATCACCAGGAGGGACCCTGGCCTTCTCTGAACCTCGGTCTCTTCATCTGCAAATTGGGGGTCCCAGTGCCTGCTCTGCCCTCCCACGGCTGCCGCAAAGACCAGGGAGAGCTGTCAGGGGTCCATTCCACTGCCCGCTTTCTGGCCACTCCAGGGTCAGGCTGAGACAAGCCGGGGTGTCCCTGTGAGCCCCCAGGGGGGAAGGGTTTGGGGGCGTGGGGCGCAGCGCCCCGCCAGCAGCTGCGTGCTTTGCTTTGCCTCACCTCCGTGAAGAGTGTGAAACGCATCTGGACGGCAGGCCTGGCCCTGCCCAGCATCCCCCGCTGGTTGCTTCCTCTGCACACCCAGCTCCCTGGATCCGGCCCCGTTCGGCCTGCACCTTTGGCAGGGCTGGTGGGCCAGCTGGCCTCAGCCACCCTGGGGGCCGAGGAAGGCTGGAGCTGCCCGGCAGGGCGCCCAGAAATGCAGGGGTCCCTGGGGCTGCTGCTCTGTCTGTGTGGCCTGCACTGTGTCTTCCTGACCGGGCCCTATTGGTCCAGCTGTCTGGATCTGCCTGTCTGCACCTCTGTCTGTCTGCATTTGGAGCTGTCTGTGAGTCTGGGTCTCGTTGTCTCGTCGCTTTGGGCCTGTCTGGATGTACCTTTCAGTCCATCTGTCTGTTTGCTCAGGGTCTGGGTTCCCACCCCAGCTGTGCCTCTGTCGCAGGACGCTCCCCCCACCCCTCGTGGGCACACGTTCACGTCCTCCCCCACCTATAGACCAGCGTCCCCGGCGTCCCTGCCCGCCACTCCCTGCCAGTCCACTTGACCCTGCAGACGAGCCTGTGGGGAACCGCTGAGCAGCCAGCCTCACCAGGCGGGGCGCAGCCTCCCTCACTCCTGACCCACCGACCGCCCAGACCCCCCGAGTCTCCCAACGAAAACCCCGTGTGTCAGTTCTCACACATTCCTGGAAGAGAGCAAATCGGCCCAAATTCCATCAAGTCTTTGGCAAGGCGCATCAGCAGCCTTAGAAACGTGCACAGCACAGAGCGCTTCACGGCACGTTCCTGTAATTGCAAGACGTGGGAGGTAACGCAGATCCCGGCCCGCAGGGCCTGACTGAGTGAGTGGGGCCCCTTCACGCCGCGGGGCGAGCTCTAGGGGCCCCTGGGGGTAATCCCGCCCCTAGGGAGACGTGGTGTATCTGGGGAGAGACTACTGGGTGAAAAGGGGAGGTATGGAGGGTGTAGACAGAATGCCACTTTCGCTCAGGAGGAGAAGGAAATCTATATTTGCTTATATTTTTAGAAAGAAGCAACGGAAGGATAAACCCAGAACTAAGTGAAATGGTTACTTCTGGGCAGAGTAGGGTGGGCGGTGGCTCGGGGTGGGGGGGGGCTGGGCGTGCAAGACCTCTCTGAATGCACCTGGTTTTATGCTTTTGACTGGAACCAAATGTTTTCTACAATTAAAGAGCAAAGCTAAATCCGTTTTTTTAAAGAAAGTAAAAACTAGAATAAATGAACCTGAATATCAAGGTGGTGGAAAGAAAACCGTACTAAGAATTATTTCAAGTGACTTTGAAACAATTTTTCTACTACACATCCCTAAGGGGACAAGGACAAAAAAAATAACAGATATCAAATTCCATTCAGTAGACTTGTTAGTAAAAACATCGGTAACACTACTTTTAAATTATTATATATGATGGGAAAAAGCAAATGATGAAGTGCTTGTTATTAGGAAATAAAATTTGCACTGTAAAGGTCACATAGACATCACGTTTTCACATGTCAAAACCCTTTGATCTCTAATTTTAAATGGAAATGTCAGTATAAACTCATGTTCATTTTTCTGTTCCTTAAAAAAAAAAGTCTTTCCGAGCTCTGGCCACCGGAAAAACCTGGAAACCCAGGAGCAGCTAGCACCCCTAGTGCCCAGACTGTGTTCTCTAGAACCACTTCCCAGCAAGAGAACCAGGGTGTCCCAGGAGATAAGCTGGGACATCTTACGCCTAAAAGCAACATGCGACCAAGGGTTAGTGGGGTCCCACCAAAATGACGCCGGAGTCAACCTGGAGGTGCTTCCAAACCCACGGTCCCGGTGGGATCATCTGAACATCAAAAAGAATGATGACTGCAGTGGCTTAAAACACATCAGATGTACATACAAGTCAGTGAGATCACAGTGATACTGTAGAGCGACCACAAGTCTCACGGGGCGCCAACTTATTCTGAAAATTGAAAAAGTTACGAACTGAGCGTCTACTCCTTTCCTCTGCAGACTGTCTTTTAATATTACTGGATAGGTAATGGGGAAGGTTCTTTAGAGAAGAACCAGAGCTGATACACGCAGAAGAAATGACAGCATCTGAAAAGTCGCTATTTGCAACTCCTAATGAAATAACAGACGTAGGCTATGATTTCCAGCGGCTGCTGAAAGGATGAGGTGGAAGGCTGATGGGGAATTTTACGGTGGGAGGATTGGGCTGACGGCAGCTGAACCCACCGGCAAGTCTCAACATCACGACAAGGACAGCGTGGGGCCCTGAAAGTGAAGCGATAGGAAGCCAGTTTAGAGGACAAAACCATGATGGAGGGACATAGGAAATGGTGCTGGGAGAAATGCAGCCAGTTCTAGTACATGGAAAATCCTGTAAGATAAATGACCCAGTTTCTTCTATAAACAGCATGGGGCGGGGAGGGGCGAGAGTGGATGGGAACTCTTCTGCAGTCAAAAGGGGCAAACTGGATCCTGATTTGCGCAAAACCAACTGTAAAAAGACGTTGTGGAGATGACTGGAGGCTTTTTAAAGGTCCTCACCTGTCAGATTCCGCACTGAAGTATTTATGAGTAAACTAATACACTCTGGGATTTCTTTAGGGAACTCAATCGCCCGTGCCATGCTATTCCCCTGGCGGAAAAAAAAAAAAAAAGGTAGGGGGTGGAAATTGAGGCAGGGTGTGCTCAGCAGAAGCTGGTGCCTCAGAGATGACTGTTAACCGTCCAGGGATACGGCAAGCCGGCTATTAAAGCCTGGTCGCTTGAAATGGGCCACAGTGAGAATATTTACGGCACGAGCATCAGCAAACGCCACAGGTCAGGGTGCTTTCACTCCAAGAACTAGTTTATCAGCACCCGGCCGGACAGCGCTCACAAGGGCACCGCTGGTGACCGCATTGTGCATCCTCTCTACTTTGTGTGTGTTTGAAATTTTCCACAGTAGTTTACGAGGGGCACATCCTTAGGCCTAGAAATCCCACTTCTGAGAACTTATCCTGGACAGGTAATTGAAGTCAGTCCTGCAATTCAAGTGGCTTCCGTTTTTAGCTACGCAAACGTGTATGGAAACGTTGGCTTAAGATTTATTTTTTAACGTCAACAGCCTAAACACCAAAAAGGAGTTTGGTTTTCAGTTTCGAAACATGAGAAAGTTCTGGAAGTCGGTTGCAAGCAAAGCGAATGTACTTAACGCTACTGACTTGTACACTTAAAAACGGTCAAGATGGTAAATTTTATGTCACGTGTATTTTACTGGTGATTTGAAATGTTAAGAAAAAAGGATCGGTTATGTTATAAAATGGAATATGGTTCGAAATTATGTTACAGAAGAAAATTTAATGGTAAGGAAAAATAAGGATGAGCTGGTGAAGTGACAAAGCCGGTTACAAGACCATACGTTCAGCCCGACTGCATTTGGGTAAATTTATGCGTGAGCTTGTCGCCCAGGCTGAAAGTGTGCTAGGCTAAGCGCTCACATACGTGCTCAAGAAACCTACAGGGACCCCTGAGAGCGAGGGGGTGTGCTGTTAGCATCATCTCCTAGAGGTGTGGAAACTGCTGGCACAGGCAGAGGCCGAGGGGGATGTCCCACCTGAGCCCCAGGCCCAGCCGCTGCCTCCTGCATGCAGTTGGGTTTTTCGTTTTCCCTTTCGGAGCGCTTCCTCAACCTCCTAACCTAGAACAGCTTCCTTCTGCAAAGAGCTGACAACGTGGTGAAGCTGGTGCTGTGCGTTGCAGGCTGTTGATGGAGAAGGGGGCGGATGACAGCCGGAACTGTGGTCATCACCGGGGGCATCTTGGCGACTGTGATTCTGCTTTGCATCATCGCGGTTCTGTGCTACTGCCGGCTCCAGGTACTCCGGGAGCTGGGGGGGGGGGGGGGGGCGGGGGGGGGGCGGGGGGAGGGAAGCCCAGAGGGGGCCCTGCAGAGGGAGGGAGCCAGGGCCCAGGAAGGCGGAAGAGTCAGGTCTCCAAGAAGGTGCAAGGCAGACGGCACCCCCGGACTCCACCTGTGAGGGCTCGGTGATGACGGCTCCCCAGACTCCCTGCGAGGTGAGTCCGCTGAGGCTCAGAGAGGGTAAGGGCCTTTGCAGATGTCACACAGCTGCCAAGCGGGGAGCAGGGGTGAGCCCTTGGGCGGTGCTACTCCACCACCTGTGCACTCCCTGCCCCACCCACACTCTAGGGCTGTCCTAGGTCCCCCGCATCTTTCTTCCTGAGAGAGGACAGGAAGCCACGTGCATAGGGCAAGGCAGCACGGCTTGGTGCCCTGGAACTAGATTGGGACCAGACTGCCTGGGCTCGAATCCCAGCTCTGCCGCTTTCAGGCTGCCTGCACCCCCTGTGCCTCAGTTTCCCCACCTGCAAAATGGAGTTGGCCGTTGCACCTGCCCCCAGTTGCCGTGGGCTGAAACGAGTGAATCCCTCACTTAGGGATCCCGGGAGTCCGGGGTGCCTGGATTACGAGCTCCCGTGAGTGGTGGTGCCAGGGACGCGGGTGTCTGAGCTGGGTGCCGCACACTTGCAGTGAGGGGAGCCGGGGAACCGGCGGTCACAGTGGCCCTCTGCCCGCAGTACTACTGCTGCAAGAAGGAGGAGTCCGAGGAAGACGAGGAGGAGCCCGACTTCGCCGTGCACTCGCACCTGCCCCCACTGCACTCGCACCGCAGCCTCGTGCTGACCAACGGGCCGGCGCTCCACCCGGCCACCGCCGCCTCCTTCAGCCAGAAGTCCCCGCAGGCCCGCGCCCTCTGCCGCAGCTGCTCCCACTACGAGCCGCCCACCTTCTTCCTGCAGGAGGACGAGGGCGTGCGCAACGGCGGGGAGCGCGTCGCCCACAAGAGCGTCAGCCGGGAGGACGTGGCGCTGCCGCCTGGGAGCTTCGGGGCCCTGCAGGCCCTCAACCCCAGCCGCCTCTCGGCCATGCGGGAGGCCTTCTCGCGGAGCCGCAGCATCAGCACCGACGTCTGAGGGCGCCCCCGGCCGCCGACAGGTCCTGAGACCACGGTGGGGTCCCCACGGCGTCCCAGCCTGGCCCTGGGCCGGGACCCAGGCTCGGCCCAGCCTGCCTCACAACCGCGTCCTCACGGGGGCCCGTTGGGGAGCTCCGGGGCTCGCTGCGGGGGTCAGACCCAGTGAAAGCAGTGTGGCCGCCCTGGTGGTGGCCCCGGGGCCTGGGTTCGGAAGGGAGGCGGGCATGATGCGGGCACAGGTGTGCGGTAGCATCCGGGTGGCAGACTGCTGGGTGAGGTAGGGCTCTGGAGCATAGACCCCAGGCTGCTGCTACCAGTGCTGCCGTCAGGGAGGGGGCCGTGGAAGGTGGCCTCCGTCTCAGCCCCAGCAAGTCGGCATCTCTGGCTTCACCGCTGGCCGTGTCCCTCCCTCCCTGGGCCTCAGTCTACCTACTTGTTCAAAGAAGGGGTGGCAGCCGCGATGCTAGGGGCCCTGCAGCACAAGCCTCACCTGGCGCCTTGCAGACCAGGCACCCCGTCCCAGAACAGGGCCTCCCCCCGCCCCTCCCACACACACCCTGGCTTTAAGCGCCAGGAGGCTGAGACGCTGGTTGATTGAGCTGGGCCCCCAGCTGGGCAGATCGCCCTAGAAGGGGGAGCTCCCTTGGGATGCGCAGCCCCGACTGGCTTTTTGGTGAAAATGGAGTGGGGAGGAGGCCATGTGCTGCTCCCCCCGCGTCGGCAGTGTCCACACTAAAATGCCCAGTCCAGTCCTCAGCCCCGATGCGGTAAGGCGGACGCAGCCATGGACAGGGGCTAAATGACCCACTGACTCCCCGTGAGACCTGGGACGGGCCCTCCCACTCCTGGGCCTCAGCACCCCCCAGAGCCCTCCTGCTTTCATGACCCGGGGCACAGATCCCCAAGCTCTGCCACCTGCCCAGTTTCTCAGGAGGACCTGGAAGCAAGACCCCAGGCTGCCCTTTCCCTGCTCCGGCCCCGTGCGCACGCTCCCAGCAGGGCTGGGGCTCCCCCGCCGTCCAGCTCGAGAAATGCCCCAAACCCAGGGGCACCACCCGCGGGGCACGCAGCCCCGTCCACGCAGAGGCACCGTTTCCTCTCGGCAGCATGGCCCCCAGAGTCCCCTGCCCTCTCCCGGGCTCTCTCTGCCTCTGGGCCCAGCCACAGAGCCAGCCCCCACCCTGGCAGGGCAGCCCCGTCTGCCCAGGAAGACGGACCAGGCTCCCCAGCTAAGCCACCTTCCTAGCAGACAAACCTTCGGGGCACGTGGCTATCCCCGAGCTGTGGGCGGCCTGAGCACCACACTTCTGCTCTTTCTCCAAAGTGCTGCTGAGCTGTGACTCCTGACCTGAGCAGAGTTAGGAAGGCTTACTATTTTTGGCATCGTCGATTCCCCCCCCCCCCGCCCCCACCTTCTTCCTTTCTCCTCCTGCCTCAGTTTGGACTTGCTAATGGAATTCATCCCCAAGCTGCCCCTTCCTTTGTCACAGCCCGTGAGTTTGTTTCTGATGCATTAGCTGGGCGGGGTGGGCGGGGGTGGGGAGGGGGGTGAGGGTCAGGAGGTGGCGCTTCCTGCGGCTGTTCTGTTCGGTTTCCTATTTCCTTTTCTGGTCTCTGGCCTCTGTGTAGATTCCTAGATCCATTTGACATCAACACGCACCCATCCATCCGAACTCCCCCGGCTCCACCATGGGGACCTGCGGGGAGCTGCCTGCTCTCTGACGGATTCGAGAGCCAATAAAACTCCTGACACCGTGTGCTGTCTTTGGTCTGCCTGACATTCCAGGCCAGCCCAGACCCCTCTCCGGGGTGGGGGTCTTAGCCCAGACCCCTCTCAGGTGGGTGGGGCCGTATGCAGCCCAGCACCGGGCAGAGCTGGCCTTCCTCTCCCGTCCAGCCCCCAGGGTCAAGGCACTGCCCAAAGGCGCCCGGCCGCAGCCATGTTTGGTTTAGATTTTCCCGGGGTGGATGTGTCAGTCTTCCATAATTGGAAGCCACTGGCCTAAAGCCTGAGCTCCTGGAGGGTGGGTGGGGGGTGGCAGGCTGAGCCACCTGGGGCAAGTGACTGACCTCTCTGGGCCCGGGTCTTAGCATCAACACAATGGGTGACAGTGATACCGACTCCACGGGGCTCTTAGGGTTAAAGAGGCAGCGCTGGTAACGCACTGGGCACCGACCTTGGCGCACAGGATGCGCACAGAAAGTGCTGGTGGAAAGGAGGATGGGGGAGGAAGGTCACAAGGAGAGAAAAGATGGGGGTGGGGGCAAATGACAGGGCACAACGGTGCGGTGTGTCAGGGAGCCCCAGAACCCTGCAGTGCGGCCACCCACCTCTGCCGGAACTGAGCCGCTGACCTTGAGGGAGCTCACCCCACAGGCCCCAGCGAACCTGGAGAGCCACTCACCCACCTGCAGCCCCCTGGATGCCATCCTAAACACTGTGGTGGACCCCGCTCTGGTCCCAGTTTGGGGACAGGCTGGCCCTGCATCCTGGGGAAGCAGTCAGGTAGCCCCTCGCCTCCCTGCCCCCTGTCCCCAACGACCCTCCCTGCGGCATCCTCGGCCCTGTGCCCTCTCGCTGTCCCTCGGCGGGTGGACACCCCCATCGCCCCTTCTCCGCTGCGGCCAAGCCAAGGTGCTTTCAGCACCCTCCACACCCACCCTCTCCCTGGAAGTTTTCCGTTTCCACACTCCACCCACCCCCCCACACCCCGCTTTCATCTGGAAGAACTCCTGCGGCTGGACCAGCCTAAACGTCACCTCCCCCAGGAAGCCCTCCTGTGTCCCAGCACCCTTAAGTCTAGATTAAGTAGCCCTTCTAAGAGGCCCAGAAACAGTAGTGATGGCCATTTCCTGAGCACTCCATGTGGGCCCACACCGCGCCTCCCACCCTGCCTGCCTCACCTCTTCCTCCCGTGGTTCGGGTGAGGGAGTTCCCTTGGGCTCCGCTGTCCCCCAAGCCCCACAGCAGTTGGGAGGTGCGAGATGGGCTCGGTTCTGACTCCAGCGCCCGAGTCCTGATGCCCCTGAGACCCCTCCCCGCGGGCCACCCACTCTTTTTGTCACCTTCTGTCCACTCTCCCCTGTCATCTCCTCAGGGAGACGCTGCAGCCCGGCCCCCAGCCCCACCTGGTCCCAGACCTGAGGCCGCAGCAGAGCCTTCTGCATGGGCGAGCTAGACAGCGCCCCCAGCTCCCGAAGCCTCACGGCCACCCCACCCCGCCTGGCAGACCCCGGAGACCCCATGATGCCGCCATAAATAGGACCACTTTATTAACGTACAGAGAGGACTGACGGACGACAGCACAGCCATGGTGCTGCGAGAAAAACGCCTCTTCCCAGGTGTAAAGTGCGGTGGGTCCCTCCGTGCCAAGAGCTTCGTATCAGGGAGGCGAGCGATGCTACGTCGTGAGATTAAAATTCCTCCGGCAAGAGTCACCTAGACAGCATCAGGATCCCAGGCGCCCCGTCTCCCTGGCTGCCCATCCCCCTCTCCTCACCCCCACAGCCCTGGAGGGATAGAGGATGTTCCCAGGCCCCCGGGTGGGAGCCACAAACGCGCCAGTCCTCCCGGCTCTGTCCTGGGAGGGCCGACAGGGCCGAGGGGCGCGCTCGGGGGTTGGGGGGCAGGGGAGGGGCTCTCCTGCCCGGGGAGAGAGCAGGGGCTCAGTGTCACGTCTTCACAGCCGGGGCGCCCTGCAGGGAGGGTGTCCGTGGAGGGGCTGCTGCGGCCCCAGGGATGGGGTGCTCGGTCTCTGAGGAGCGGCCGCCGGGCCTAGGAGTGGGGGGGCCGGCAGGAGCGACAGCATGCCTTGCTGTAGTACCAGTGGCCGCAGAGGTTCACCTTGATGGCCAGGGCGCAGTTGGTGCCCGGCTGGTCCTGGCAGCTGTCGTCTGGGGAGGGGACACGGCGGGGGGCGTAGGGCATCAGGAGGCGGTCAGGGGTGATGGCCCCACCCCACCGCCTCCTCTCCTTGAGTTCTACCTCTCTGCCACTGCTTCCCTGCCTCCGTCCCACTCCAGGGATGTCACAGACCCCACCAACTGATGTGAACGGTGCACAGGGAAGGGTAATGCCCAGGGCCCAGGATCTGGAAGAGCCACTGATCTCACCTACCCGGGAGACCCACAGGTGCCCCTTCCACTCAGTAGGTCCAAAGCAGAGCTCATCACCCGGCCCTGGTGCCCCCTCGGAGCCTAGTACCCTCACGCATCTTCCAGGTGCCCGAGCCAGAGACCCTGCTTCAGCCCCTCGCCTCCCGGCTCCTGCGTGCCCAGCTCGGGGGCGCTCTGGCTAAGTCTTCCTGGCTCCCTGGTCCCCTGCCCCACAGCTGCCCTCCCATCTTCTGAAGCCGGATGCTGTCTCCAAAGTGCAGGTCTTGGCATGGCTCCTGGGGACCCCAAGCTCCAGTCAGCTCTCACCTGCCGCCCTTCCCACCCTCACCTCCCAGCCTGGGCTCAGCCACTCCAGGAGGAACCTTCACTCCCCGACATGCATTGGTCCCTGTAGCCACTAGGCCCTCCCGGTCACCCTGGCCGATGCCTGCTCATCCCGCAGGCCCTGGCGCAGCCCAGCCTCTGCTCTCCCGGGAAAGCCCCTGCCCCGCCCTCAGCCTCTTCCCCCTCACCTGGGGGCTCCGTGGGGCAAGGCTGCAGGTCACAGGCCTGTCTGCCAACGGGCTTCACCAGCGGGTCGCAGCCCCGGACGATGTCGGTGCCTTGGTAGCACTTCACGTCTCGCATCCGCACTCCCACCCCGCAGGTCTTGGTGCACTGGTCGGGGAGAGATGGCATGGCCCAAGCCCCCACCAGAGGGGCAAGGGCTCTGGCCAGAGGTGGGGGATCCCACCCCTGTCACCTGGCTACCGAGTCTTACCCGACACGGGACACGTGGAAGGGCACTGGCTGGCAGCCAGGAGACACTAAGACTCGTCCCCCCTCCCCCGGGGCTGCTGAGTTTCCCCGTCTGCACCGTGAGGGTGTGGCCGTCTCCTCTCTCAACTGTCCCCCCCCACCCCCGGCCGGGTGGGTCCTTCGGCTGTAGCTTTCCTGGGTCCTGTGCTACCGAATGCTCAGGACACACAGGGCCACGGCCCAGGGAGAGTGCTGGTTTCCCACTCCAATAACAAGCTGTGTTTGTAGTGGACCAGTTACATGTATCTTCCAAAGCCACCGCCTCACCGGCTCCCAGAGTCCAGATGTTCCCCTTGGAAAACCCCGCTGAGCTACCCAAACACCAGGGCCATCTGCTGAGCCCAGTTACCCCGCCGTCCTCCTGCCAAGATCCTACAGGCGGTGGCTCCGTCTGGCTGCCCTGATGTGGGTGACCCCACGTCACCCAGGCACGTCTGGGACCCGAGCCCTCGGTTTCCCGAGTGGGGTCTGGGGTGGGAGGCCCTGGCCCTGGGCCCACCCTCTGGTTCTGTTTGCAGAGGCACAGGGAGGGCTGCCTGCCCAATGCCCGCTCCCAGCCTGGCAGGGGGCTGGCCCAGTCTGGAGGTACCAAGCACAGACAACAGTCAGCCTTGGATGGGTGCCCTGAGGAACCTCTGGCTGTCCCTCGGCCCCTGAGTAGATGGGACAGCTGGGAGGATGCACTCTTTCTAAGCCCCTATCCCGGGAAGGGGAAGCCACAGGGGAAGCAGACACCACCCCAACCAGGGACAAAAGGACAGAGGTCCACGTCCCCACGGGCCGCTCACCCCTTGCCCACCCACCAGCATCAGGGCAAAACAGGGGCGCCCCTCCCCCAATGCTCCCAGGCTCCTGTGCAAAGACCACCGTGGGCCTCCCTACTTGCGCCCTCCTGGGAGCTACAGCACCACCAAGTGCAGGGGGGACTTGGGGCACAGGACTGGTGACGCTGCTGTAAGGAGACATCAGGGAGACGGTATGAATCTGTAAGAACCCAAGTCTAGACACAGCCGCCCCTGTGCTGTAAGAAAGGCTTGAAGGATGCTGACGACCCCCGGGGGCCCTGGGATCCTGCCGGGAGGCCTCCACAGGAAAGGAAAGGGGCCAGGAGGGAAAAGGCAGAAGCTAAAGGACCCCCTTTGCTCGGCCAGGGAACTGGGGCGGGGTGGGGTCTGCGGACCAGGGCTGCTCTCCCGGCTCAGCCCAGCCTCACGCGCCTCAGGGCCCGCCCTGCCCTGCTCTCATTAGGATGGGCCGGTTCAGGGCCTCCCTTCACTCTGCACAGCTCTCGGCCCGCCCGGAGCAGCGTCCAATGTCTGCTCACGCCCCAGGAGCTGGGGGTCAGCTCTCTCTCTGAACTTGGGTTTATTCCCCCATGGGATGGGAAGAGGAGCCCCCTCCCGGGGTGCTGTTGGGCGGAGGAAAGGAGCCCGTCTGGCAAAGTGCTGGGACCGGCCCACCCACAGGGGCCTCGGGGCCTGGGAGGTGACGGTTCTGCTTCCGGCTGTAGAGAGCAGAGAGATCTCGGCTCCAAGCCACCCGCCAGCCTGAGGCCGAGGAGCCCGCAGGGCGTGGAGGGGCCAGGCCTGTGTCAGGGCAGCGGCGGCCATTCCTCTGGCTTCCCTCTGCCCACAGTGCACATGTCCTGCCATCCCCTCTGCCTCTCCAGTCCTGTGTCCCTCC
The DNA here is from genome assembly GCF_039906515.1 of Pseudorca crassidens. NCBI lineage: Eukaryota > Metazoa > Chordata > Mammalia > Artiodactyla > Delphinidae > Pseudorca > Pseudorca crassidens. The sequence goes on along the minus strand of NC_090302.1, from coordinate 2,399,220 downwards.
TGCCTTGACTCTGGCTCCCGGGACCGAGGCCATATCTGAGTCAGCCCCACACAGTCCCGGTACCCACCTGGGATCTGTCTGCCCCGTGTTGGGTGTCAGGCACACGTGCTGTCAAATGCACGACTGAAAGGCTACAGTGCAAGGCCGGAAGTGACCTGGGCCCCAAAACGGCCCAGGACGAGCATGGCAGGGATCCCAGAGGTGAGATCCAAGAGGACTTCCTGGAGGAGGTGGCTCTTGCACCAGCTGACTTGGTAGCACTGACAATCTTTCCAGGGGTGAAAAGCCCTGACGGAGGCTGAGGGGGGGACATGAGGGGCACTTGGGGCGAGAGAGGAGGTACTTTGGCAGGACCAGAACTCAGGCCTGGCCTCAGGTGACCTCAGCGGGGGGCCAGCCAGGCGCTTACCTCAGACCAGGGGCTGGTGTACCACTTGAAGCAGGGCCTCTCGAAGCACGTGCTCTCCTCCGGGGGCTTCTTGGCCAGGCCGCACTCGGGGCCGTTGCGCGTCTGCGGCTTCCCGTTGGCCAGCTCCATGCACAGTACCAGCCTCTTTTTCACACCTCGGCCACAGGTGGTGTTGCACTGAGGCAGGGTGACAGACGGGGCCGGGTCAGGGGTCAAGGGCCAGAGGCCAGGAGGACCAGAACACAGAGCCCAGAGCCAGGCCAGTGGTAATGTCTCGGTCAATAGCAAGCGGGTGAAAACGCTTAGGTCGACGGCAGTTGGCCGAGAACTCTCCGGTCGATAACCACGTGGCCCCAGACAGATCTAATGACAAGCAATTTAGCATAAAACCATCTGCTGTGAAACAAAATGGTTAACGGCCATCCAACCTCAGATGATTTAGCTCATCGTGATCTGCCTGAAGCGAGTAGTTGACAGCAGTGCGGTTGAGAACAATTCGTCTGAAATTTTAAGTTGGTGACCTTGGCAGGTCTAGGGGTCGTGAGAACAAAGGGATGTACAGGGCCCACGAGCCAAGAGCGAGTACAGCAGAAGGACCCCCAACCCTGGGTTTCCATCTTTCGGGAACATGGGGTCATGGGAACTATACCAGCCCTGCATGCCTCGTTGAACATTTGCTATTTAGATTTGGGAAGTTTTAAGAGGTTTTCTTACTTTTTTGTTTTTTTCTCTTTCAAATGGATGTTTAGTGAATTGTGTGAATTAGGATGCACTTGGTCCTAATGTCCAATTAGTTCCTCGTCTGACCAGTCCGTCATTCTGGCCGCCTGGCTCTCGGCCAAATGCTCTCCCAGACGGAGGGGGCCCTGCCACCCGGCTCGGGCGCGGGGCACTCACCCGTTCCCAGTCCTGGGCCAGCCAGTGGGCGGGGCAGTTCTTGTCCCCGCAGGGGTGGATGGCCAGAGGCTTGGCCTCCATCTGGCACTGAGACTCGGGCACCACCCGTCCGTCGCTGGTCTTGCAGTACACGTGTCTGATCATGCGGCCCTGCCCGCAGCTCCCACTGCACTGCAAGGGGACACCCGGGGTTAGAGGCAGAGCCCCCTCCCAGGTCCCCCAGACATCATTCCCAAGAGAGGAGAACAGCTGGGGGCAGGGGAGGGGTTGCCATGGTAACCATGTTTTAAATAACAGTTTCTGTTCTAATGACAGAAAGATTGCATGCCCATTGAAAAACACACAGAGAAAAGCACGCCTAAGACACCTGAAAAGCTCATCTGTACACCCAGCACTCAGAGGGGACCCCAGTGA